>NC_142290.1:23109926-23409926 GCF_965620075.1 Prunus avium | reverse complement strand
AAAAAACCCAAATGTCATTGCTCTCACGCACTTCCCAATTATGGAGTTGTCATTTTTTTCCAGACTAACAAAATATCTAATCACCAGCATACTCACACTCAACATATAGAGAAAGAGATCGTAGAGTAGTTCAACGGTTGCAATCATCGGATTTGGTTGACTTTTGACTATAGATCATATGTGGCATTTGAATGAATTGTTCCTCTCTCTCTCTCTCTCTCTCTCTCTCTCTCTCTCTCTCTCTCTCTCTCTCTCTCTTCTCTCTTCTGAGGTAACAAAATGATTTTTGAAGCTGACTTTGATCATTCTAGGATTTGTACATTTTTCAAGTCTCATAGAAATAATGCATCTACTCTCCAGCTAGCATATCTGAATGAGGGTCTACTTTGAAGACTATGGATATATAACCAATTAAATTTATTGGACATGGGATGCAATTAAGGACAGGCCATTTCAAATGGTCAATCAAATCTTATCAATGTTCAACAATTAGCTTGCCAAACTAGGTAGGGCATAAGAGTAGTATCTTGCATATGATCTCCAATTTTCGTAGAATGGGACTTCCACACAATTAGACCCTTTCATGGTGAACAAACTAATTTGTATACCAATTTATAGCTAACTTCAATCTGCATACGTACTGTTGCTGTCACATCTTGTTTCACAGTTATAAATTTTTTTTAATATACACAAAATCGATCAATTTGAGATTATTGCACATTAATTTTGTGCATCTAAATATCGACCACAATGTTCAGGGTTCACAATATATTTCAAGAATATTCGGTTTAATTGTGTTCCTAAAAGTGATATACTTCTCTTAATGTTGAAAAATATTCGAAATTCAAATTCCGTACATAAAAATATATAAATATAAAAAGCACCGAGGCCAATAATAAGCTTTACCCAAAAAAAAAAGAAAAAAAGAAAGATAAAAAGAACTGAATAACTTTTCCCATATATAGTAAAACGCATATACTGCTGCCATGCCATCTACTAGTAGTGGGGGAGAGCCTTTTAATTGCTAACATCAAAAACTAGCAAATTGGTTTTTGGTAGAAAATATGTTAATTACGCAAGGGATAAAGTGAAAAAAAATAATAATAATAAAAACAAAGGTTGAAAAGACTCCTCAGTGGACAAAAAGGACAATATAACATCTTCTTTTGTGATGCCTAGGGATTTTTATACCCTAATCTTAAGGCACCTGCAAAAAGGAACGTGTAGAGAAGACGCAAATGCCATCCATTTTTGGGGAAAGTGACTGCTAAATTATACACGCTTGTCTGCGGGCCTCTCTCTATCATCCATATAAACACATTAAATATGTTAGGCCGTGTCAAAACTCAAACCTGAAAAACTGGCTTTAACCAAAAGCTACCTCTCACCTGCCACATTCACAGATTAGATTCACTCCAAAACATTCGTATTAGTTTGGTAAAAATAGTCCAATACGTGCCTAAGGCTAGCATCAATGGTTTCATCAACCATGTGATGAGGTTCGGAAGATGAACATGTTTTCTTTTCAAGAGTTTGGAAGATGTTTCTTTCATGAAAAGATTTGACACTCGTAGGGTTTGATCCAAGAGTTTGGAAGCTGTTGTAATCAGCAGTCAGAGAATTAAATTAGCTATGTTTAATCTTCAGGTAGCAAGAAATTTGTTGGGCTACTTTGACCGGAGATATATACCGCGTATACGTACGTCTAAGTGATGAACTTGTATTCTTAATTACTCTAAGAAATTACAGATGCACAGTATACTGTCTGTATATAGGGTGACATTACAAGAATGAAACTATAGGACGATCTATGTTGAGAGAAATCATAACATCTCCCACTGTTATACGTTGGAAATTATATTCCTTTTTGGGTACAATGTACTTGGAAATTATTTTGCACTACTGACAAAAGGAAAAATACAATAGTTATGAGCAAGCTTGGACGTATTCTTCTTTCTGTGAATCTTTCTCCTTTTCCCTGTCAAAACAGTCAAATTGAAGAAGCATTTTAGTTTTAATTTTTTTTTTTCTTTTGGTTATCTTTCTTGTTTTGTGGCGAATGAAAGGAAGAGGAAGGGGTTTCTCAAACACATACTGTTAATGTACCATGGGGGTTCGAATCTGAGACCACTAGTTTGCAGGTCAAAATTCTTTTCCACTCAACTAGACCTCGTTGTCCTTTTCTTTTGGTTATCGTGAGAGTCTCATATATAAAATAGTTATGTTAGAGGTCGGAGAAACATCACTAAAATTAAGCATGATATGAAGTTAAGCCTACAAAATTCAAAACATCCAAAATCCCGAAACAACCATAAACCTAAGAGCACCGCCACAACCCAAAAAAAGGAAGAAAACAAGAGGGGGTGGTGAGGGAAAGAGGGAAAGAGACGCTTCTTCTTTATCTACCCCTCAATCGGCCTTTTTCCTATGATTGAGGGGCAGAGTTTTCCTTTTCTTTTTTCAATTTTTTTTACTTATGTAGGACGTTTTAGAAGTCCAACAACTTTTATCCAAATAGGCTTTTAGCACTTACTGCTAATACTAAACTAGGTACGTAATACCACATCAACTAACTAAGCTTTTCGCTTGTTTATAATAATATTCCTGCACTTTTATTTAAACATTTTTTCTTCAAATTCTATGGTCTAACGGCCAAAAAAACAATAATTAATTAATGAGTTATTTATACTAACATCCTTTCAAGTTTTCGGCTTTGTCATTTGGAGAATATTTTTTTTATATATATATATAAAATCATCAATTTTTGGATGAAAAATCAATGAAAATGGTTTTGTGGAAACAATTTAAAATCTCAGGAGGATTTTGTGAAAAAAGTTGAAAACCTGAGGGGGTGTTAGTGTAAATAACTCTTAATTAATTAAAAAGGAAAGTAATTTTCTTATGAGCTAATCTGTGTTATTTAACTAAGTCGTATGAGCACTGAAATTTGTCCCACTTTTATTTAATTGTCCAAATGATTTACCCTTCCTAAATAATGAGTTCCCCGCCTGCATATTTAGGTTTCACATAAAAGGAAGGAGGGTTTTATTTTCCCTTCTCTTTTCCCATATGCCAGTAAATTATCTCATATACTTACTTACTAAACATTGACGAAAATCAAATAATTTTCTATTCCAAAGCCCCTTTTTTAATGACCCAAACACACCCGTAATTTATTTTCTATGGCTCCAAATTAATGATCATAAATTTGTGCCTAACTTTCCTTCCCCCCTCTAAAAAGACCTTAGCCAGTTAGCCGTTCTCCTCAAAGCCTTTTCCAACCCCGAGTGGTTGACTCTCTTCAGCACCAAGTGGGGTTCTCCCACCACTCAAATGTGAGTTGGTCATGACACATGTGGTCTTATTTCCTACTTTGTCTGGTTGTTTTTTTTTATCTCCTTTCTTTTTGTTTTTTCTCTGTTGGAATTTCTTTCATATTTGTTACTAAAATAAATATAAAAAAAAGGTGTGGAGAGAGATAGACGTGTTTAAAGTAAGAGTTACTAATGAAATTTACTGAGAAAAAATATAATATAAAAGAGAGATCCAAAATGCGTGCACAAATTAGAATTGGAGTACTAAATTAACCCTAATTTTTTAACCTATTAATATTGAATTAATTAAAATTAATAGGGACCAACTAGAGGGTTGATTTAGTAATTTTGTGAATAAGTTTAAGATTAGAAAACTTTTGTTAATTTCTAGTTTTTCGTAAAATAAGCAATTCTTGTAGTTTGTTGTCGTGAAAGCATTTACAAACATGCCAACAATGGGATAAATCAACAAGGGTGCGAATCAACATATGGTATAAATTAATATTGTGGGTTCATGCATATACACAGTGTGAGAAAGAGGGAAGTACTTAGTGTAGTGTGTGTTTTTTTCTCTTTTTTATTCGGGTAATTTTAAAAAACAGGGAATTCGAACACAGAACTTTGAATGCAAGCGTAATTTTTTTTAATTATTTGAGTTACAAACTCCTTGTAAAAGAAGTAGTGTATATTAAATAATACGGCTACGTATTAAACACATACGATACTAAGTACTCAGTATTGGCATTTGAGATGTATGTAAATAAATATGTTACATAGGTCGTATGCAGAAGAAGACACCAGAGAGAGAGAGAGAGAGAGAGAGGAGCACAAAAGGAGTGGTGGGGAGAGTGAAAAGACAAGTCAAACGTCAAATCGGAGGTCTTTGGTATCATAAGACAGTCAGTGGGTTGTGCTGTCAATCCAAAGGATTTGATTTTCTCTTCTCCTTTTCTTTCTTTCTATTTATTAGGGGGCAAAACAACAGCTTCCTTTCTTTTCCCAATTTTCCATTTTCCTTCTTCTTCCTCCTCTTTCATCTTATTGTCCCAAAAATAAATAACACATAGTTCATAATTAAGTTACGAACACTGTTCTAGGTCTCTTCTGTTGCACGTGACAGTCCTTGTCTCACGTGCACACTACCATGCACTGGTATCAAATTTATTAAACTTGGTGTTGTTTGGTGGCAGCAGTCCCTATATATAATATATATATATATATATATATATATATATTTATATATATGAATATGTGAATGTTGAACCCCCAAAGGCCCAGCCGACACGCTTTCCCATGCCCACTTTCACCTCTTGTCCACTCTCTCTTCCCCAGTCTCTCATTTGTTCAACTAATATTTAACCCAGTATAAAAGAATGTTTGACAATTCACATCTAATTTTTTTATTTTATTTTTGTTGTTGGTTTCAAATTCAATCGAGGCTAGAGGGGACCTTTCGAAGTGCGGGGATAAAAGTTTCAGAGAATATTATGTTTTAATTGACTTAATTATAGAGGTAGCTCACTTGATTATTATTATTATTTTCTTAATTATTCTTTTTTTTTCTTGATTATGAAGGTATGCCAATAAATTGGTAAACCAATGGGCTAAAATAAAACTGTCTTTCCAGGAAGAGACATTTAACTATATATTGGACTCAAAATGGTGTCATTGGTAATCATCATGGCTGTTTTCGAAAGTTGGTGTTTGATTGTTATGCATCAATAAACACAAACCGGACACAAAATCATTCAATATTCTTTTGTCCCATTTTGTGTTTTAGAATTCCAAAATCCTCTTGCAATCCTCACTTGTGATAATTATTCTGAATTCCAACACTATCACAACATAAAAAATTTGGAACCAACAGTTAGGGTTAAGTTGATCAAAATTGAGAAATTGTTATGATGTCAGTGTTGAGAGTATCCCATATTGAAGGATGAAAATTCAATTTAAGAGCTTAAAAGTTTTGAGTCTGCAGTACCCATTGTCAAATAATTTTGAAAACGTATTATCTACGCGATATTCGGCCGGATAATGTCTACCTAGAAATTTGGACAATGAGTTTTGAGGAAAAACGACTAAATATCAAGAAAAGAAGTAATGGTCAATTGTATTACATTACTAAAGGATTTGGACAGTTTGATGGGGTAGTTAGGTGTAGTCTTTTATTAGTGCATGTCACGCGTGAGTATATTTAGCAAATAAATTTTCTTGACAGAAATGGACATACAGAGAAATTCATAGTATAAGTTTCACGGTATGTATATGCAAAACTTCTACCATTTTAGTCGTTTTTTAGTCGGATATGATATGTTGTTTCTTTCTATATCATTAAAAATATATTTTTCTAATGCAACAACTGTCATATATGAGATTTGAACTTGGAATTTCTCTATATAAAAAAATGAAGACTGAATGCCATTAACTAAATAGTCATTCTATGTACTAATGAAACTATCAATATGATTACTTTCTTTTCATCATTATTTTCAATACTTTTTACGTTTGGTGGAATTCCAAACAGTGGAGGAACCGAAATATATATTTTTAATTTTTTTTACATTACAACAGCAGCATAGTCACAATGGAATAATTTAAATTCTGATTTTTTAACTTCTTTAGTTATTGAGGTTCTTATGGGATGATGGATCTAAATCACATCTGTTGAATGGACAGATGGAAAGGTAGTGCAAACTGCTAGAATGGCTACACAAAGTCTCCCCTCCCCACATTTTCTCTTTCCTTAGAACAAAAGAAAAGAAACAACAAATAATAATAATAATAAAGTAGAAGCTGAAAAATAAAACACATCCAATTTGTAAAGGTTTTATTATAATAATTAATATGGGATAGGGTAAAAATAAATATTGCGAAATACGGGTAAATACAGAACCTCTAAATGTAGAGGTTCGGATCCATTTTGTCACACCTTACAGTTCACATGCTATAAGCTTAAGTAGGGCATGAAAAGCCAAGCATACAATTAAAGAGAAATAATTATCATGTATTAATTGCAGTCTAAACCTTGCCCTATGATTGAGAAAGTTAAAGAAATACAGGCATCTAGAGATACACAGAAGCTAAAAGTAGTTCGGGCCACATTAGTCATTAGTCTAAGAGCGGTCAACAGAAATCACAAAAGAAATGATATCCTAATATCCAATATCCCCCACTTCCATAAAAGGGTGAAAATTTAAACTTGTTTTTCTGACAACTTATTTCTATAATGAGGTAATTACTGTTAACTTAGGGTTGTTGATAGTAAAACACGGGGCTAATCATGAATATTAATTATATAATATTCAACCAAAAAACAATATTATTATTAATTAAATAAAATAAAACCTTTTGTTCATTTTCTATTCTTGAATTCCCCTCTACCCCTGACCCCCTCCCATCATTTTCTCCCCTTTCCCATCAATTTTTTAACTAATCAATTATTTTTTTTCTTTTTAGATTTCTTTTTTTAAATACCTCAGCCGCCCAGAACAGCCACCCAATTTGCTCTCTCTCTCTCTCTCTCTCTCTCTCTCACAAAATATCTACCAACACACACACACAAACACAATATCACTCCATTGAGACAAAAGAATCTGTCAAAAAACAATAACAGTAGAGAGAGTTCCTCTCCTTCTTCTTCATCCTTCAACAGCTAAACCAATCAATCCCCCCAAAAAGTAAGAATTACAGAAAACAAACATGAACCCATTACTGTTTTAGCTCCTCTCTCCAGCTCTCAATTTCTATCTCTCTCCCAACCCTAAAAAATTGCTCTTACCACCATATCCAGAACGAAAGCATCATGAGCAGCCTTGAAGAGTCTCTAAGATCTCTGTCCCTAGACTACCTAAATCTGCTCATCAATGGCCAAGCCTTCAGTGACGTCACCTTCAGCGTGGAGGGTCGTCTAGTCCATGCCCACAGGTGCATCTTAGCTGCCCGGAGCCTCTTCTTCCGCAAATTCTTTTGTGGGCCGGACCCTCCTTCGGGGCTCGACCCGATATCCGGGTCGAGGATGAGCCCCGGTGGCACTTCGTCCTCGTGCCATCGCGGGGGCAATTCTCAGCAGCAGCAGCAGGTGATACCGGTGAACTCGGTGGGGTACGAGGTGTTCTTGTTGCTGTTGCAGTTCTTGTACAGTGGACAAGTCTCGATAGTGCCTCAAAAACATGAGCCAAGGCCTAATTGTGGAGAGAGAGGGTGCTGGCACACGCATTGCACCTCCGCCGTTGATCTTGCTCTTGACACTCTTGCTGCCGCTAGATCCTTTGGTGTTGAACAACTTGCATTGCTCACTCAGGTACTGTGTGTTTTGTGTGTGTCTAATCACTCTCTCTCTCTCTCTGCTCTCTTTCTTGGTTTTTGTGTGTGTTGTTCTGTCTTATGTTTTATGGGTTTTGGGAATTTCTACAATTCCTTGGTTTTGATTTGGTGTTTCTCTTTCTTTTGTTGATACTGGGTTGTTTTTTTCTCTCTCTTTCATCACTTCATTTGTTCTTTGTTCTCCAAACTATTGGTCTTTATGATGAACTGGGTGAAGTTGGGATGTTTTTCTGTCCAATCTCAAACTATTTTCCCTCCCAATTTCTCTTTTTATTTCCTCTTTTTAGGAGTAGCATTGTCTAATGTTATTTTGATTAACCATAGTAGTTGCAATAATCCCTTTTATGGTGTGCTTAATTATATTTATACCTCAGAGAGCTCTCTCCTCCTCCTTCTCATTTTCTTCTTCTTCTTCTTCTTTTTCCTTAGTGAAGGTTGTATTAAACTTTCTTTGGAAGGAAAGAATACATGTTTTTCTTGATTTCATGTACCGTTTTGCAAGTTTCTTGAATTTGGTCTTTTTTCTTTCTATCTTTTAATTGCACATCCCTAACTTTCTAAATTTAGATCTTGATATCCAGTCTTGTCTTCCACAGTAAAACACCACAAATCTTATTTGGTTTAACCGGAAAGGAATACAAAATTCAAGAAAAGGACTCCTATAGCTTCCCCACACATATAATTTTTAGCACAAAAACATCCCATCACTTTTATCAAAACAAATCTTATTATTAATAAACAAAAACATCCCAAAAGTACATCCGTCTCACTAATGGAATTCCAACTACACTTCTCATCTATACATGTCCTCGTTTTTTTTTTTTTTTCTTTTTATGTCCTCACAGAAGCAATTGGCAAGCATGGTGGAAAAGGCCTCAATTGATGATGTGATGAAAGTCCTCTTAGCTTCAAGAAAACAAGACATGCATCAACTCTGGACAACTTGCTCTCACCTTGTTGCCAAATCGGGCCTCCCACCGGAAGTCCTGGCCAAGCACCTCCCCATCGATGTCGTGGCCAAAATCGAAGAGCTTCGTCTCAAATCCTCCCTCGCCCGCCGCTCAATGATGCCTCATCACCACCACCACCATCACCACCACGACCTCGGGGCAGCAGCCGATCTCGAGGACCAGAAAATCCGCAGGATGAGGCGGGCATTGGACTCATCCGATGTCGAACTCGTCAAGCTCATGGTAATGGGCGAAGGCCTAAATCTCGACGAGGCATTGGCATTACACTATGCAGTTGAAAATTGTAGCCGAGAGGTTGTCAAAGCATTACTAGAACTTGGAGCAGCAGATGTTAACTACCCGGCAGGGCCAGCTGGCAAAACCCCACTTCATATTGCATCCGAAATGGTGTCGCCGGACATGGTGGCAGTCCTGCTCGACCACCACGCCGACCCGAATGTCCGGACCGTCGATGGGGTTACTCCCCTCGACGTACTAAGAACCCTAACTTCAGATTTTCTCTTCAAAGGGGCTGTCCCGGGACTTACCCACATTGAACCAAACAAGCTCAGGCTCTGCCTGGAGCTTGTTCAATCGGCTGCTCTTGTTCTTTCCCGCGAAGAAGGCAACAACAATGCAAACAACGCTCCCAATTCTTCGAATTCGACTGCGATTTACCCGCCTATCAGCGACGATCACCATAGTAGTGGCAGCAACAGCGGCAACATTGGCAACCTAAACTTGGATTCTAGATTGGTGTATCTCAATCTTGGAGCAACTCAAATGGGGTCTAGAAATATGGACGGTCATGATCATCAAGATCATGATCATCATGGGAGCCATAGTAGCCATAGGGCACAAGGTGGCTGTGACCCAGCAACAATGTACCACCACTCTCATGACTACTAGCTATTTTATTATATTATTTTGCTAAGACTCTTCATGATCAGTTATAATATTATTATTTATATATCTTCTTTTTTCTAAATAGATGCATCCACTTGGATGGTCAAGAAGCAGAAAAAAAGATCATCAAAATTTCATGAAATTTAATATCTATGGAGATTACTTAATCATCTGTTTTTGTTTCTTTGTTTTTTCTCTGCTTCTCTGTGGTTGCTTCTGATCTTTTTTTGTAGGCTTTCGTCGATCGTTCGCCGTATGAAATTGGAGCCATGGGGTTGAATGTCGATGACACAAATGGAGAATGTGAGATTTTTGCTAATGCATGATGGATCGATGGAGATTGGAGGGAGATTAGGGAGAGACGCAGGTCAATCTTTTCAACCCCTTTGGCCTGTCATCTCCTTTGTATTTATTGATCTATCTAATTTCATCGCGTATTTATTATGGTCCTTATATTTTCTTGTCCCCCACCCACCTCTCATCATCCCTCTACACATATTATATTCACATTATTTTATATTATTTTCTTAAATCCCATATAAAAAAATGTTCATATCTGATTTAATGATTGACATAATAATTTTTAACTTCTTTTTATGGGAATTTTCAACTTAAATCCTCATTAGAATAAGGTTATGGGATGGTAGGGGTATCTTGCTCCAATTTTAATGTGTAAGGCTTTGGTTGGACCATGGGTACTTTCACACAGGGAATTATAGGGAAATGAGCTGTCTCTTCCTCCATTTTCTTATTACTTTTTATACAAGTGCAATAATCTGTGTGAAGAAAGTCTTCATTGGCTGTAATTTTGGCTAATTATTTTTTTAAAAGGACGTACGAGAACTCTTAGCTATGGACAAATTGAGTGGTTGTCTTGCATGACTGCAACAATTGAGTGTGACAGACAGCACCCTACAGACTAGAAACTATTGGGTTTTTTTTTTGGGTGTCTCCCTGTGGTGTACCTTATCGGGCCCTCTTTTATATTATCCAGAAATGCTTCCACAAGCTTACAGATAAAACCCTAGTTTTTTTTAAATGTACTTACTTTTTTGTCCAGGCCTATCGGGTATATACGGTGGTCAGTGGTCTATTGTAGATGTAGATCTCTTAATTAATCAGCTACTCTCTCTCTAATCTCCTGCATGTATATGATTTTTTTTTATTTTTTCAGAAAATATTCTTGTTTTTTTTTTCTTCTCACATCAGCTTCGAACTAAAGGAAAAAACTATAATTAAAGAGGGTTTCCTTAATTTAATTGAGTCAGTAATCTATGCCAATCAATTTGGTAAGTGCAATAAAGAAGAGAAAACATGCATTAATCCATTTTAAAATTTGCTTATGGATCTTTGAAGGTGATCTCAATTTCATTGATAAATGCATTTATTCGTCAGGATCATCAACCAACTCATCGGTTAATTAGCTTCCTGCTGGATTATACCATTTTATTGAAGGTATATTAATTCAAGATTTCGGTGTGTCTAGACGTATACATAATTCGGATAACAAAAATACATTTAATGGTCAATACAATGAATATTTATATTTTATAATGATGAATGTTCCCTTGCTGATGAGCTATATTCTTGGTTTTGTTAGCCTCCAGGTAAATGTATATCTCTTAGGCTGATTATGGTTTCCTGTTGAAGTCCTAATATTCTTGGTTTTGTTAGCCTCCAGATACACAGCAAGCAGCTGTTAACCATTATTTTATAAAAAAATCCCCCATACATATTCAGATGATACCAAAATGAAGAACATTTTGTATGATGCGGATATAGGGTTCAAATTGTATGTTTAACATGCAAGGAAGGTCTCCAACTTTTTTGCTATTATTTTCCCTCTTCTTTCAGGGATATGGAAACGTTCTTAATAGATATTGTCTTTTGAAATCATTGCATCATTTTGGCAATCCCCACAACTTCTTGCACTTCTCTGCAATTAATTAATATTGTCTTAAAAAAATTTGTGGAAGTGTGAGAAGCTTTCTCGGGAAGATGTCTATCGTTTTCCTTCTTTCTTTTGTTTGGCAAAAGAAAAAGAACTAATAAGAACAACAAAAAGTGGACATTTCTCTAGAAACCTAAGCATGACAAAATTATCCTGTCGAAGATAAAGAAAGAGTACATGAAATTGTTTTGTATATAATCATGCAACATTCCAGTCGCCTCCCACATTCTGGCTCATGCAGGTACATTGGTATGGGAGTTATGTATTGTGCCATATATATAAGCTAGTTAAGTACCGACACCATTGGATGGTACATTGATATGGGAGTTATGTATTGTGCCATATAGATAAGCTAGTTAAGCACCGACACCATTGGATGTTCAAAGAGAACTGCTTGTCTTATAATATGTCAAGTTTGCATTTTGATATGTTGTTTCCCTCTTTTCGGCCAGGTAGGCCGATTGAAGGAATTTTTGGTCTCCCTTTTAATTGAGTGTTCGGCGTGCCACTACCAAGCTACAAATTGGGCTTCAATGCAATGTGAGTTGATGATGCATCCATAATCTGACTTTAATCAAACAATTATTTGGCCGAGCAATGAACCTAATTACGACCTAGGTTCTTTCACTACCTCGGGGTCAAAGCAACCAAGTGACGTGGAGTGGGTGAAAATGGAGATTGGTATAGAATTGTAAATGAAATGACACTACAAAAAAATAAAAGTGGCAACAGTCACCATTATTTGGTGACATTTGGTGACTAATGTGGGGGTGACTAAAGGCTTTAGTCACCTTTTTTTTGTAGTGCAAGAACAAGGTGCGTAAAGTAAATGTGCTTCAATTCAAATATAATTGAAAAGACGAGTGCGGAAAGTAAAGTGAGCAAAGTAAAATGCATTAATTAAATAATTTAAAGACAAATGTGTAATGTAAATTGCATAAAGTAATATTTAAAATGGGAGTGCGTAAATTAAAGTGTGGAAAGTAAACTAAATTAATAAGAGCAATGAACGGTAAACTAAGACTTGAATTGAAAAACAAGAACAAGAATGTAAAGACATAATTAAAATCTACAGGAACTAAGGTGGAAAAATAAGAACTAGACTATGAGCTACATTGCATTACTCCTAGGGTAGAAAATGAAATGAATGTAAAATGACAAGTTGTGTGTTGTGTCAGGATCTTTCTCTCTTTCAAAAGTTTGGTATTTATAAGGGTTTCGGTGCATCTCAATTAGCCTTCAAATCAGTCATAATTTTCTTGTTGATAAATATCATTAATTCTAGTTGATTGCTTGAATTGTCTTGGTTGACCCAAAATGCATTCAATCCTCCTGTGGTTTAATCTAAATGATAATTTTGATTTGATTTTCATTCATCTTGAGCTCTCCCACAATAACTTTAGTTGACCATTAGGTTGGCATAATCCCTTATATATGTGCATTGTAACATGTGTGAAAATCCTTATACGGATTATCTCTCCTCATTTAAGCCTCGACTTATTTTATGCATTTGGTCGTATCTACAGGTTCTGTTATGTGCTTGGTCGTTTTAGGCTCCACCAATTTTACATGTTTGGCTGCATTTCATAAGATCAGCCGCATTTCATGTGTTTGACAAGATTTAGGTATTCGGCCACATATATGATTTTGGGCTTGTAGCTAACCTTTACTGATTAGGGACATTTGAACTTAGCTTGGGCCCAAAGGTAATTTGGGATTGCTCGAGAATAATTTGGGCCCCTTTGTTAATTTAATTGTCGGATTTTGGGTCTAACTCGGCCATTTCGACCATGCTCACACACATGCTTTCACTAAAATCCTGCTTGCAAAAAAAAAAAAAAAAAAAGGAGAGAGAGAGAGAGAGAGAGAGAGAGAGAGAGAGAGAGAAAGAGATAGGCATTGAACTACCGTTTGGATGAGGGAAAATAACTCGGAATTTAGCTAAAAGTCGGGAATTTAAGAGGAGAAATTGATAATTCCCTTGTTTGGCAACTTAAGCGTGGAAGTTATTAAATGACGTGTGAAAAAAATCGTGGAAATTGGGGCATCAAATTCCCGAGTTTAATTTCCACCAAAATAGGTGTAATTTCACAATTTTCATAGTGTCATTTACAAAATTCGACATATATAAATCCAAACGCTGAAATCTTCAATTGCCAGAAATTGAAATGATAAATCTAAATTCCGTCATTTTAGAATTCTATGTAATTTTCAATTCCTTCATCCAAATGGAGGGAAGAAAACATGTGTTAAATATTGGAAATTTTTGTGTTCTTTTATGTCGAAAGTAACACTCATAGGGGGGGTGTATTCAATTAAGATTTTAAATGATTTTAAATGAGTTATAAAGTTTATGGATTTGAATATAATTTAATTGAGTTTGACTGAATTTCACAAACTCCACATAGAATTTGACTGAATTCATGTATATATTTTAATTGAGTTTGTTAGACTTTTATTATTGATTTTAATGGAGTTTATAGCACTCAAAAAAATAAAAGATTTGTAACACCAATAGTCCAATTATATAAGAATAAAAAAATGTTGGTGGCAACAGCAGTAGTGGTGGTGGTGTTAGAGTTTGTATAGGAAAAATACACTTGCTTTTAGTCCCACATTGGAAGGGAGTTGTTTCCTTTCATGGTTTATAAGCAGCAACACTTTAGGAATTCTAAATAGGGTATGGGCGTAGTTGTGGCAAAGTTGGGCCTCATCATTGTTTGGGCTTGGAATATATATATATATTTGGTTAATAAATAAATATATTTAATTGTCAAAAGATGGGCCTTGGGGCTCTGTTGATTTAATTAATAATTTCTTTTTATTAATTAGAAATTCGTTTTTCAGATAAAATCATTATCTGAAATTCGAATATATTAAACAGTTAATGTAACTATTGGATGAAGATGTGTCAGACCTTTATATATTGACAATTTGTCCAAACCAGAAGACACAATATTTTGAACAACATTATCATTCTCACACATAAGCACTTCCTGAGAGAAAGCATATCGCTGTTTACTAGAAATCAAAGCCACAATGCTTAGGCTTTGATTTGTGATAGTTTAATCCTGGTGGACATACTCCTATCGAACTACAAGCACAGGGTTAGAGGAGAAATACTGTCTAAAGGACACTGCAACTCTGCAGGATTCTATCATCCATCCAAGTCAGTATTCTGTAATTTATTATACTGTTGTATTGATTTGATTATATATATATATATAAAGCATATTTCAATTTGTCATTATTTTGTTTTTTGGTTTTATACTGATTTTTCTTCAACAGGTGGTGTTGGGGGTAGCGGCGTTGGTGGCAGTTGTGGTGGTGGTGGAGCTAGTGGCGCTAGAGGGGGGTGGTGGCAACGTCAGTGGTGATGGAGGTGGCGGTGGCGGTGATGATGGTGGTGGTGGCAATAGTGGTGGGGATGGAAATGATGGTAGGGTTGGTAGTAGGGGTGGCGGCAGCGGTGGTGGAGGCGGTGGCATGGGTGGTGGAGGTAGTTGCAGCGGTTGTGATAGCCATGACAAGATGGTGGTAGTAGAGGTGGTGAAATCATATCTTGACAATAAAAATAATATATCTATCAAAATCTTTTGGGGGAAGCAAAGATTTGTTATGGCCTAATATTAGTCTAGAATCAAATGAAATCTGCCACTTTTTGTATTTCCATTAAAATCAATGAGTTTTTGAATACACAACTTTTGCCGAGTCTTTTAAAGTCATGATTGAACACATCCAAATTTGGATGGAGTTCAAAAATCTGGAGTTTAAATTATTATTTACGGCGCATAGACGCGTGCCACAAAAGGCCCAGCTATAAAAAGTCTATATCATTCAAGGCACATAAAGCAAGCTGTGAAAGGCCCAACAGAGTTTACGATGTGCATAACGTGTCGTAAAACACTTTTTACGGCATAAATTGCATGCCCCAAAAGAGTAATTTCATTATCTTTTAAGGCTTTTAATCTAAAATTTCTCGCTCCTATCAGTATTCCTCCTATATGAGCCAGCTTGAACATTAACAGAGCACTACTTCCACAATCCAAGCCTTCCTCTAAACCAAGAGTCTCCCTCATTTTTTGCAAAGCTTCAAACCTAGACAATTGGCTCTTACTTCTAGAACCCTATTGCCATTTTCATTAGCAATAAACTTGGATTTTCTTCGAGCATGCACATTCATCCAAGGCCCCCTCAGCCCTTTCAGAACCCCATTTGCACCTGTTGAGGCCCAAAAAGGTCACGAGCCCACATACATTTAAAGCCCAATATAACATATAATGTTGGTCATGCGTTAATTCATTAAATAAATAATAGTGTCCATGCCATGTGAAGCCAATAATACATTTTTCATATGTCAATCACTTATCAAGCTCACATGAACCCAAGTCATGTGGTTTACGGGGCTTGCACAAGGGATTGTGGTGTGGAAGGTTATAGAGGTCCACAAGACCTACGGAAGCTCTTGGATAATGGAGACTTTGGGCTAGCTACTTGGGAGTACTTGGGAGCACCAAAGTCCAAGCCCATTACTTGGAGTTCTTCAATGTGGGTGAGCAAATGAGATATTTTTCAAGCAATTCTTTTTACCCATAGGAAATAGTCATTTTCCAATGCCTAACTTTACCTGTTGGAAATAATAATGTCCCAATGCTCCCTTTTACCTGTTGGAAATAGAACTAGCTCTAACACTTTCTTTTACCCATTGGAAACCAAAGAGAGCCTTCACCTTCTATAAATTGGGAGGCATTGCCTAGGCAAAACCAACTCCTCTTGGTTGCTGCAAGCCTCTCAGCAACTATGAGAACTCACATTTCTTCAGCTGCTGCAAGCATTCCAGCAGTCATCACAGTCATTCCTGAGCCATCAAGCTCCATCCTTTGGCTGCTGCAAGCATCCCAGGAACCGTCAACCAACATCTCTTGGTTGCTCAAGCACCCCAACAACCATCAGACCACCTTCCTTCCTCCCTTCGGCTATTGTAAGCATTCCAACGGCCATCCTAGCCATTCCTCAGCTATCACAACCATTTCTTCTACTTTCTTAGCTTTGAAATCCTCCATCTTCCCTATAAAGCCTCACCAAGCATAACTTCAAGCTTTTCCTTCCTCCTCATACCCTTCCAAGCGATAAACACCATATAGTTCAAATCCTCAAGCTTTTCCTCCTATCCTCCTTCTCTTGAAACTCTTAAATCCATAAAGCCTTACCAAGCATAACTCCAAGCTTTTCCTTCCTTCGAAGCTGTAAACGCCATAGCCTTCAAACCTCAAGCTTTTCCTCCCATCCTCATTCTCTTGAAACTCTTAAATCCCCATAGCCATAGCACAAAAAACAAATTATCAACACCCAACCTCAAGCATATCCAACACCAAGCCAAGCACAAGCATTCTCATTTGCTAAACTTGTGGGTCTTTAGCTCACACAATCTCGGTTCAACATCAGCAAGTCATCTTAACCATCTAGAGCATGACCAAGCAATCGTCAAGCTGCTGGAAATCTACTTAAGCCACCCATCCTTTATCTCCATCTCTGTCTCTCTCTCTGTCTCTGTCTCTCTGTCTCTGTCTCTCAAAAAGCTCTATCCCAAATCTGAAACACCCATCCTTTCAAGCTAAGTTGAAACCATAGTCATTATCCTTTTGGTAAGAAAAGGCAAACATCGCAAGCTCTTCGTCTAGCTGCCGAAAACACCCAAAATCTCAAGGCTTAATCCTTTCTTATTTATGCTCATTTTCTCTTAACTCCCACACCAAAAGCCTCTCATACCAAGCCTAGTAGTATCTTGATTCACCAAAGCAAACTCTCAGGCCAAGCTTGTGCAACATCAATGCATCATCTCTAACTATTCGTCTAGCTGTCGGAAACATCAACACAAAACACACAGCCGCTGGAAGAAGAACAAAGTACTCCTCTGGGACTTGCTTCTCCCTCGGGATGCTTTGGGCCTAATTCTCGCTAACTCAGAAAAAAAGGCAACGAAGGCTTGATTCAACACTCTATGGCGGTCCAAGAATCAATAAGCCCAAATGAGCCTTCTGACGAAAAAAGACCCCGACATAAATGGCGACTCTACTGTGGACTAGGCCATTACTCTTGCAGCTTCTCCTCCATACAAGCTATAAGTCACGTTCATGCAATATACCAAAGATAAGAGCATTCTCTTCGATTTTGCTTTGTTAAGTTGTTCTAAAAAAAAGGATGCAAAAGCATTTGTAATATTTTCTCTTAAGTTGTAGATATATCTTCTCAGACAAAACATCTTGCGAAAGGCCTATGGGGGCTTAGGCGAATCCATCATAGCAAACTGCACATGCAAACTCCAAATGACTTGGGGGCTTCGTGCCAAGCAAAAGAGAGAGACAAGAATCTATAAACTACTGTAAATTTCAGTTTTCCTCTTGGAGGAAAGCAAACTGTTTGTTACTTATCTGGAGGAAAACAAGCTATATGTATCTCTTCCAGCAACTCGCTTCGCCTCTTCCTTCTCATCTTAAGTTTGCTTCTTCCAGAGATCTTCTTTGAAGCAAGTTGCAGGAAAAAAAAAAAAAAAAGCAAGCCTCTACTCTGTTTCTTGACCCCGAGTAAGCCAAAGAGAACATAACCCAACTTTGCAACCAATTGCTGACCCCTAACAAGCTGACTTGGGGGCTTCATGCCAAGCAAATTCAAGGAAGGACACCATGTCATCCAAACAAGCAAACCCATTCACCTTTTTTGCAATACAGTATAAATCATCTATTTGATTACAACAAGCCTAGACAATCTTGCATTATGGTGACAATAATTTTCTATTTCCCCTTTTTGAAACAAGCTAAGTTACATTCTTCTAGCACCTACTCCATAAGCAAAGAAATTCCAGCACCTGCTCTATTTCAAACATCCTTCCAGCACATGCTTGATTTCAAACATCCTGACAATGTTTGTGCTTTATAACCTCCAGAACTCAATCCATCTTTACAACAATTAAACAAACTCATTGCATCTCTAAAAGAACACTCAAAGTGACCTCAACAACTAGCTTGTTCTCTACCTTACCCAAAGTCTCCCTGGTCAAGCAGTTCAAATCCTCTAGAAGCTTTCATATCGCAAGTCAAGGTGCAAGCAACCAAAACTCACCTTCATGCTGTCAAATTCCTAGCAAATTAGTAAGAAGATGACACTTCTCATGCTTTGGAGCCTCTCAATCAAGTTTGAAAAATATACATTAGCCAAGAATCAGACGCCGGAAAAGGATGCTTATTTTATGAAGATGAATGCTTCAACACCTGGACTTGCATCATTGCTCTCAATTTCTTCAACAAAAAAACACCTGCAAAGTAGGGAGATGATGCATAAGCAGCAAGCAAACTCATCAACCAAGCATTTGAAAAATTCACATAGCATAAAACCAATCCATAGGCCAAGAAATTTCATTTCATTCAAGCATTCCAAGCAATTCAGGCATTTCAAGCAAATTGAAGGACTCATGCTCTTGTGATAATACCATACAATATCACGCTCTCACGACAATATTGCTCAAGATCATGCTCTAGCAATGCCCAGATCAGCACTCAATACCAAGATAAAGGACATGCTAAATTCTCAAACAAAAGCAACATGTCAAGCAAAACTTATACACAAGCTTTCCAACCATTCTAACTGGAGCATCCCACCTTTGGAAAATCACTAGAAATCAAGCTTACAACCAACAAATTCCAAACTTTCTAGATTAGAACTAGATATATCAAGCTTCATTTCCCCAAAATTTCGTTGCAATTAGAGCTAGAGAAGTATGTCAAACAGATTCCCAAAACATGCCATGCAGTAGAAACTGCACAATTCCAGTAGCTTAGCCCTTTGAAATTGCACCAAAAATTCGTTTTTCCTTCAAATGGCAAAAGACTAGTTCCAACACAACCATTGAGAAGTCTGTTTTCATGTGTCAAAATCTACAACTCAGATTCCAAAAGAAACCTTTCGAAAGTTCAAAGAATAGCCCACAAGCTACTGTGAGACATTTTCACAAACACTTGGCATACATTACCCAAGTAAGCTTGTATGAGTCTTGTTTATCACCAAGCTAGAATCCTAAATTGAAAACTCAATCTCAAAATTCAGTAACTAACTCACCAGTTTTGAGAAGTGCATGGAATTCAAGCTTCAAGCATAGAAAACAAGCATGCAACAAAGGCATCAACATCAATTCATGAACATGCTTCAGAAAAATGAAGGCAGAGAACACTACACTAGTTGGATGATTCTCAATTTTGGATATGTTATAAACAACATAATTTCGAGAAAATTTTGTGAAGCAAGTGCAATCATCTGAGCATCAGAAATTAAAAACACATGTAGATTCAAAATCTGCAAAAACTCACCAGCCGTGGATGACACAGAAGCTGCATACCAACTTTGAGGCATCAGAAAAATTCAAAAATTCTACAAATTTTACAGGCCATAGTACTCGAGCAGATGAACAACTTTCATCAAGGAAATTTTCTGATCCGAGCTTCCGAAATATGACTTATGTACTGATGCACAGTACTCACAGGTTTGAATCTTGAAGAGAGAAGAAAGAGTTCTAGGGAGAAGAGGCCATGCGCCATCATGCCAAATAGTCACCATTGCAGCAAAATGATGCCCCAAGTTTGTCGCACCATGATTTAATCAAATACCAAGAAGGTCATGCTACGAGCTCATGCAAATCAAATCTTTTCATGATGGCTAGGATGCACTTAAAGGCTGAGAAACCGATTCTTTACATCCACAACTACATCCAGAGAGAGCAAGCATCCCCTCTCACTACTGGAACTCTTCAATTTCGAGCTATGTTCTCCCATTCCTTCCCTTTTTCTCTTCTAGCAAAGCATGCAAGAGCCTAACGAAGCTTTCGTCAAGCTGCCGAAAATTTGCTAAAACCACCCATTCTTCCACCCTCATCTTTTCCTCTCTTCTGTCTCTCAAAATTCCCTCTCCCCTTACTTTGAACCCCTGTTTCTCATGGGAAATCCAAGCCCCTCTCTCTCTAATGCTAAACTCATGAATGCTCAGCTTCCATGCCACAAGCTTCTCAAGCCAATCCAAGATATTCATCTGTAAGCAACTATTGGTTTTGTTGGTGAAGGAAACCAAGGTGTTTCCTAAGGCTTCATGAACCTTTCGAAGCACCCTTGGGGCCTGATTCTTGAACTCAGACACAGGGGAAACTCCACACACTTGCTCTTTATAGCAGCCCAAGCCCATTTGTAGCGACTGGAACAAAAAAGCCCCTACATAAATGCCAATACCCGAACACTCAAGCACATCCACCATGCTAAATAGCCTACAAGCTATATTAAACCATGTCACCTTAGCTAATACCAAGCGTACAAGCCAATACCAAGCATCCAAGCATACAAGCCAAAGTTAAGCGTACAAGCCAATACCAAGCATACAGGCCAATGCTAAGCATACACGCCAATGCCAAGCGTCCAAGCCAATACCAAACATACAAGCCAAAGCCAAGCGTACAAGCCAATACCAAGCGTACAAGCCAATACCAAGCATACAAGCCCAAAATCAAGGGTACATGCCAATGCCAAGCATCCAAGCCTAATACCAAGAATACATGCCAACATCAAGCATGCATGCCAATACCAAATATACACATCAAAACCAAGCATCCAAGCCAATATCAAGCATACAAAACTAATGCAACTCTTGCAAACCACAACCATGCCAAATCAAGCATCACTAGTCACTCAAGCACATCAATCATGTAAGTTAGCTTATTTTGGGTTAAAATTCAACCTAGCCTTATCTCCTATGTCATGTTGCAAAATAAGCCAACTTTTGGTAACCCCAGTAAGTAAACTCCGATATTACAGTGTCTAGGAAAGTTCTTCAAGGAGACACCCTCGGCGTCTAAGAAGATTGGGTTTTAAGCGGGACCATTGCGACCCCTCCAACCTTCTCGGAAAAGACCTGGCTGTGATTTCGAAGACTCTTAACTGGTTATCCTTGAGTTGCTCATCGTTACGTTTAAATATATATGACCAAGCTAATAGTTGCCAAAACCATGCTAATCTTCATGCCAAGAAAAACAAAACGACTACGATCAAGCAAGCAAGCATGGATATTTCATGCATATTGAAGAACCAGCCATGCCATGCCATTGCCAATTATTTTGGGCTGAAATTGATTATTTGGCCCATCTCCCTGCCACATCATGGCCCCAATAATCAAGGGGGCTAATGTTGAGGCCCAAAAAAGTCACGAGAAGCCCAAAGACATTTAAAGCCCAATATATCACAATCGTTTCTTCTACTTTCTTAGCCTTGAAATCCTCCATCTTCCCTATAAAGCCTCACCAAGCATAACTCCAAGCTTTTCCTTCCTCCTCATACCCTTCCAAGCTATAAACACCATAGCCTTCAAGCATCAAACTTTTCCTCCCATCATCCTTCTCTTGAAACTCTTAAATCCATAAAGCCTCACCAAGCATAACTCCAAGCTTTTCCTTCATTCCAAGCTGTAAACACCATAGCCTTCAAACCTCAAGCTTTTCCTCCCATCCTCCTTCTCTTGAAACTCTTAAATCCCCATAGCCATAACCACAAACAACAAATTATCAACACCCAACCTCAAGCATATCCAACACCAAGCCAAGCACAAACATTCTCATTTGCTAAACTTGTGGGTCTTTAGCTCCCACACTCCAAGCTCTCATGCCAAGCTCACACAATCTTGGTTCAACATCAACAAGTCATCCTCAACCATCCAGAGAATGACTAAGCAATCGTCAAGCTACTGGAAATCTAATCAAGCCACCCATCCTTTATCTCCATATCTCTCTCTCTCTCTCTCTCTCTCTCTCTCTCTCTCTCTCTCTCTCAAAAAGTTCCATCCCAAATCTGAAACACCCATCCTCTCAAGCTAAGTTGAAACCATAGTCATTACCCTTTTGGTAAGAAAAGACAGACATCGCAAGCTCTTCGTCTAGCTACCGAAAACACCCAAAATCTCAAGCCTTAATCCTTTCTTTATGCTCACTTTCTCTTAACTCCCATGCCATAAGCCTCTCATGCCAAGTGTAAGACCCTTACAAGTTGGCATAGGCCATGGCATGGTTTTGATGTTTTGCACCATGCCAAGGCAAGCCAAAGGTGCATGGGAGGTGCACTCGTGAAGCAAGGCAATGTTGGAAGACAAGTGTTTTTGGGCTGAGAGTTGGCAGTCAAGACATGGCAGCACATCAGACTTGGTGGCATTGGCATTGGCATTGGCGTTGAAAGATTGGCATTGGTGCTGTCGACAAGCAGCGCACGCGGCATGGGCGCAGGCTGCGCAACAAGTGCCGACAGAATCTGCCGACAGATGCCGAGAGAAGCTGCACGCAGGATGCGCAACGAGTGTCAACAGGAGTTGGCGCAGGTTTGGAAGCAAAGGGAAATTACGCTGGTGTGCAGCGTGCGCGCAGGATGAGCAACGCACGCTGGCAGATCATGGGCAGTTCGTGGCAGGTGGCTGAAAACGTGCTGAAGTGTGTCTACGACATGGCAAAACGGTTTTTGAGCAGTTCATGGGTAGTTGGACGTGGCTAGAGTGGCTATATGCTTAAAACTTGGGTTGTGGCTGATCTTGGAGCAAGAGTGGGCGGTTACTAAGTAGTGGCAGCATGTTCCAAGGAGTGGGAGAGATTTTTAATGTGGAAAATCTGCCCCATGACAAGAGTGGGCTGCAAGGTGGCGGCTTGTGAATGCTAGACAGGTTTTGGAGTAGGGAAACATGTCTCGGTGGCTAATCTAACGGTTGGCAAGGTGTCCTAAGTAGATGGGGTTGTCATCTACATAGTGTAGGCCTATAAATACCTTGTGAAGGTGTGGTTGAGAAACCAAGTGATGTGGTAATCCAACTAAAAGTGAGAGCTTGTAATCCTTTGCTATTAGTGAATAGAAGGTTGGGAACTTTCCCGTATATGTGTGTGTGAGAGTTTTCCTGCATGAGGCAAGTCTTGCTTGCAAGAGTGTTGGTGTCATTTGTTCCGTTGCGTGTACTCTGAAGCCTCACAGGTTTAGAGGTGAAGAGAAGGCTGACTTAGGAGGATTCTAAGTGCCGGACAAGGGTCGAAAAATTAAAGGTGTTTTTCACCCCTGTTACAGTTGGTATTAGAGCGTGCT
The DNA here is from genome assembly GCF_965620075.1 of Prunus avium. NCBI lineage: Eukaryota > Viridiplantae > Streptophyta > Magnoliopsida > Rosales > Rosaceae > Prunus > Prunus avium. Next base: position 23,386,342 of record NC_142290.1, on the reverse strand, counting down.
TTAGTCACGTTTCTGGTGGTGTTCGAGTGGAGTTCGAGTTGCGGATTGTCCCCTAGGATCCGTGTGTGGCAATTTTCGAGCAAGGAATAGTCTTGGAGTTGCGAAGGGATGGCTGGAGGTAGTGATTCCTTGAAGGAGAGAGTAGCAAGGATTGAGAATTTCCTTGGTACCGTGTCTGGAGAAGAAGCTGAGAGTGTAGTCACCCAGACGGAAGATCTTAGTGCCAAGATAGCAGAGATCGAGAAAATCCTCGGAGGGTTGAAAGTTTCGTTGGAGAAGAAAATCACCGATTGTTTAGGTGACATGGATGGCTTAGCAGAGGCCATTGGTGGAAAGCTCAAGAAGGTGGAGACAGAAATGAGCATGATGAAGTTTGCGATGAGTGGCATGACTTCGAGTCATGAGGGTTCCATGACGACCAAGATAAAGGTGCCTGAGCCAAAGGCTTATGTTGGCGAGCGAAGCTCCAAAGAGTTGGAGCATTTCTTGTGGGATATGGAGCAGTATTTCAAAGCTGCTAAGATTCCGGATGCTGAGAGGGTGTCTATCACAAACATGGACTTGGTGGGTGATGCTAAGTTATGGTGGAGGACTCGTGCACAAGAAGTGCCAAGTGGGAGCATACCTACTATTGAGGAGTGGGTTGTGCTGAAGAAGGAGTTGAGAGCCCAATTCCTTCCATGCAATGTTGCATGGTTAGCAAGGGAAGCTTTGAAGAACTTGAAGCAAGTAGGTTCAGTGAAGGACTACGTGAAGACTTTCTGTTCTTTGATGCTCAATGTGTCTAATATGTCTGAGGAGAATAAGTTGTTCAACTTACTCACAAATCTGCAGCCAGGCACATAAGGAATTGAGGAGACAAGATGTCAGGAGCCTCAATACCGCCATTGCTGCAGCAGAGAGACTAATGGACTACAGAGCAGCAGTCACTTCCAGTGGGAAGAAAGAGCAAGGTGGGAAGAGACATTTGGACAACAAGACGGTTGACAAAGGGAAGGAGACCAAAGATGTTCAAGATGGTGCCAAAGGTGAAGAACACAGGGACACGAAGGCGTTCTCAGGTTGTTTTCTTTGCCAAGGGCCTCACCGTGTGAAGGACTGTCCTAAGAAGCAGAACTTGAATGCAATTGTTGTGAAGAGAGATGGAGGTACTGAAGAGCGCAACAGTCTCCAGGTGAGTCCAATGGTTTTGTTGAATTCACTAAGAGTTGTCCCACCGGAAGATCCTTTGGAAGAGGATGCATTGGTGCAACTAGTGTTGGAGGTGATTGAGGTGTTCATGGATGTGTTTGCCATGGAGCCTTCAGAAGTTCTGATTGATGCTTCTCTAGTGCATGGGGGTATGCTGATAGAGGCCATTGAGAATATGGTTCCGAATTGGGATTTGAATTGCGGGTTAGAAGAGATGCAGCTTGCGGCGTTGGCGCATTGTCTAGATACTTGGAGGATCTACCTGTTGGATAGGAAGTTTGTGGTGAGGACTTGTGTGTTGCGTAGTCGCATGTACTGTTCAAGTAACATTCGAGATGAGTTTGGCATTTATTTGGATGTGCTAGATGAGTTTGATTTCGAATTAGCCTACATGACAACAAGACACAAAGACTTCATGGAGCAGTCAGATGAGTTGATGATAGATGGAGCCCAATCTGATTCTTTTGCTTCAGATCCATCGGAAAGTGAGTCAGAAGGTGAACCATGGGAGAGCTCGGCTATTGATAGCATTTTGAGAAATGCTATGTTTGGAAAAAGGAATGAAAACTCTGAGGCTAAGGAGGAGCCAATGGAGGAAGATGAGCCAAGGGTGGAGTCCATGGCCGGTATCATTGTAATCTCAAGTGACGACGAAGAGGAGCCTATGGAGGAACCCATGGAGGTGATCTTAATTGAGTCAAGTGGTGACGAGTCTATGGAGGAGAGCAATGGTGAAGTGGTTCAAGCAAACTCAAGTGATGTTCAGAAGAACGAAGACCGCCAAGGAGTTGAGCCGACGAGGGCGTCGGGCTCTTGTGGTGGGGGTGGTTTGTAAGACCCTTACAAGTTGGCATAGGCCATGGCATGGTTTTGATGTTTTGCACCATGCCAAGGCAAGCCAAAGGTGCATGGGAGGTGCACTCGTGAAGCAAGGCAATGTTGGAAGACAAGTGTTTTGGGTTGAGAGTTGGCAGTCAAGACATGGCAGCACAGCAGACTTGGTGGCATTGGTATTGGCATTGGCCCTGTCGAAAGATTGGCATTGGTATTGTCGATAGATTGGGACAGAAGCTGTCGACAGGCTGCGCAACAGGTGTCTACAGAATCTGCGGACAGATGTCGAGAGAAGCTACGCGTAGGAAGCGCAATGAGTGTCGACAGGAGCTGGCGCAGGTCTGGAAGTGAAGGGCAGTTACGCTGGTGCACAGCGTGCGCAACGCACGTTGCAGATTGTGGGCAGTTCATGGCAGGTGGCTGAAAACGTGCTGAAGTGGGTCTACGACATGGCAAAACGGTTTTTGAGCAGTTCATGGGTAGTTGGACGTGGCTAGAGTGGCTGTATGCTTAAAACTCATGTTGTGGCTAATCTTGGAGCAAGAGTGGGTGTTTACTAAGTAGTGGCAGCATGTTCCAAGGAGTGGGAGAGATTTTTAAGGAGGAAAATTTGCCCCATGACAAGAGTGGGCTGCAAGGTGGCGGCTTGTGAATGCTAGACAGGTTTTAGAGTAGGGAAACATGTCTAGGTGGCTAATATAACGGTTGACAAGGTGTCCTAAGTAGATGGGGTTGTCATCTACATAGTGTAGGCCTATAAATACCTTGTGAAGGTGTGGTCGAGAAACCAAGTGATGTGGTAATCCAACTAAAAGTGAGAGCTTGTAATCCTTTGCTATTAGTGAATAGAAGGTTGGGAACTTTCCCGTATATGTGTGTGAGAGAGTTTTCCTGCCTGAGGCAAGTCTTGCTTGTGAGAGTGTTGGTGTCACTTGTTCCGCTGCGTGTAACCCTTGTTACACCAAGCCTAGTAGAATCTTGATTCACCAAAGCAAACTCTCATGCCAAGCTTGTGCAACATCAATGCATCATCTCCAACTCTTCGTCTATCTGCCGGAAACATTAGCACAAAACACGCAGCCACTGGAAGAAGAACAAAGTACTCCCCTGGGACTTGCTTCTCCCTCGGGATGCTTTGGGCCTAGTTCTCGCTAACTCAGAAAAATGGGCAACGAAGGCTTGATTCAACACTTTATGGTGGTCCAAGAATCAACAAGCCAGGATGAGCCTTCCGACGGAAAAAGACCCCAACAGCACCATCTGTGTTAGCATCAACTGCATCACCTAGAGCCATCTCAGCAAGATCAGGGACTTTCATCTCACAGTTCTCTTTCATGCAAGTGTTTGTATTCAATAATATACTAGGTTTGATTGATTTGGATAAAAGCCTTAAGTGGCTTGGTCAACTCTAGCTCAATCTAAAGGTGAGCAAACTTCCCTCCTCTTTGAATATCATGCTTTATTTTCATCATTTTTTTATTTTCCCTCCATGTTGGAATTATGAATGGTACTACCATTTTTCCAAGAAAAATGCAATTTGCCCAACAATTTATAGGTCGTATTCAAGATCATATTGTACAAAACTCGTTAAGGGTTGTTGTAATGGGTGCGTCTATTGGCTTTTACAACTTTACTATAAATAATCAAGATGATAGGGTAGCCTACAATGGGAAATTATTCCAAAATTCAGATGGTGATGGTATAGATCTGACATGCCTACGCATCCAAAAGAAGGACCAAAATTTCCTTCCATAAACCACACATTGGCTGAAAAGAGGAAAAACATATTTTGACATGCTCGGTGGGACACACTATATGAGGGATCAATATCAATGAAACTATTCTTATCAGCCGATGAATCTCCTTGTGACTTGGCCAACTAGTCTAGGGGAAAAATCTCAACTATAAAACCAGGCCCTAAGCTCTAAAAGCCTACAGAGGGTGGGGTAAAGTAGGCTATAGGACAATAACCTACCTTTTTAAAAATTAAGTTCTTTAAAGGAAAACAAGCACAAAAACGAACAATTTCGTGGTTAATAAATTAAAACTAGTAACAACGGAATGTAAATAACACACGAGAATTGTTGACTTAGAAAACCCAACAAGGGGAAAAACTGAGGGCACCAAATCCAGAGAGATCCAATCTACTCAATTAAAAAATACAAGAAAAATGAAAGAAGACTTAGCTCATCTATCACTTATAAGCAGCTACAATCCAACCTTTCAGCAAACACCTTTTCTTTATCTCTTAGTAGCAAATCCTCTCAAGAGCACCAAGCTCAAGTTGCTTATAGTTTGATGTATGAAGTGAGTTGTGGTTTCACAAATTCATCTATCTCAATCACAAAGTATGATTGAGCTAGACAAATGAAACTTAAGTGTTGTGATGATTAAATTAGAAGTAGTGAACTTGAAGCATATTGTTTAAATCAAAATAACAACAATGAAACAAAAAAAATGTTCAACTGAAATCTTGTAAATGTTTACTTGGAGAAAGTTATATGTACATTGTTGCATTCCTAAAAGGACACAAATTAATGTGCAAACAACCAATTAAAAATACCCGCAAGTGCACGAATCTAATGAAGTATAGATTATGTAAGTACGGGGTCGATCCCACGAAGAACTTGTCGGTTTCCTATAAGTTCTAATTTGAGTACGTAAAGAACACTAATTTTACACAACACACAAACACAATACAAATTGGAAACTAAAAATGAAGTAAGGAAGATAAAAGAAATGAAACAACACAAGAAAACAAAGAAAAACACAAACAGCACTTTCTATCACCCGTTTATCACCATTTGGACAGATTCGTTTCTCTGTTTTTCAGTTTCGACCTCTGTCCAGTTTTTGACCTATAACTTTCCAACCGTTTATCCAAAATTCACGTTCTTTATACGGTTAGAATCAGCACAGAAAATGCAAGAACACAACGCGGACCAAAGGTCCAAAACAATTACGGACACAAACAAAATTCAGTGACAAAGACACAAAACGTGTCAAACACGCAACTCACACACACATTGGGGGGGTTTTTTTGATTTGGTTCAAGTGACCTATTTCTATTGCATGAAAGTAAATGGACTTTGAATTTAAATGTGAATGGCAGAGATGAATTATCAAAAAGTGAAATTAAAATGTAACAAACACTAGGGTTTCGGAATCCACCCTAAACAATTCTACCCGTGTTCATGGATACTCAAGTGATGAACTCTAAATGTATTGATGAAGATGTTCGCAATCAAGACCATGGGTCGTGGCTCAAGACGCATTGATTCTCTCTAATATACGTAAAGTGCATGGTTCGTGCTACAATACTTGTGCCCTCTTCATAACCGAACCTAGGTATGGTTCGTACTTCGATTCGATTGCAAGGAAAACCCATTAAGTTCAAAGAGAATATGAACATCACAAGAACCCTAATAGCATGGTGTTTACATTAGGTATTCAAGAAACCAATTCACATGGATGGTTCTTACTCCATCCATCTATTGCTTAGGAAAACATAAAGATACACATAATCCCAACAACCTCAAGAAGCATGCTTTCAAAGGTAATCAATCAAGGAAAACACACATCAAGGATAGATTAATTTGGTGAATTGGAATTCATCAATTGTTGTCAAGAAACCAATTCACATGATGCTCACTTAAACAAGTTCAATCATTTGTTGCTAATTAGAAATTGTGTTCTTGGTTATCTTACACAACTTCTCAACTTTAGCTACATGCATACAACCTAAGGTGATTAAGCAAAGGAAGCAAACACAAATCATAAAATTCAATTAGTGAATGGGGTTCATCAACAACATCTAGAAATTCATACACTCAAGCATCAAAACAATAAGGTAATCATGTTTAGGGCTTCAACCTAAGCCCTAGCTATGGAGTTTAGTTGCTCATACTTATTCCAAATACAAACTCGAAATATAACTAGAAGGAGTTTACAGATTTGGAAATGATGAAAGCTTGAAGTCTTCAATGGTGGAAGTCTTCTCCTTTCTTCCTTGGCTGCACCTCCTTCTCCTTCCTTGCTCTTAGCTCCCCAAAAGCTGCTCTCCAGTTGTGTAGAATGTGGAATAGCCTGATTTCCCACGATCAAAAGGCTCCCAATATCAGATTGCAATTTTGACTTCTCCTCCCTCTCTCCTCCTTTCCAGCTTTTACCTTTTAATATAAAACTACCACCTTTGATAAAGCCTTAGCCCATTGTCCCCTTGCCATGATGGAGCTTTGACTTCACAAAGATGCCAAAAGCTCAGAAAATATCTATTTTACAAATGTAATTCCTTGTTACCAAGAGTTATGGTAACAAGAAGTTAAGATGACACAAGGGAGGTAAAAGCTGGCCAAATCCGGATTTCCAGAACTGTGGTAACATGATGGATTGGTTGGATAGGCAATACTTGTCCAATGGAGCTCAAATTTGGATATGTTGTAGTTAACATCCATTGGAACAAGTCTCATGAAGATCATGACCTCATCCGAGCACCAGAGCATGTTGATCCCAGGCCAAGAAGTTGACCTACGAAAATGAACAAAAACAGAATTTATAACTAATAATGCACTTTTAGCTCATTTTCATCCCAACCAAGGCAAAATCTAAGAAAACACAAAAATGAAGTAAAAAGCTATAAAATGTCAAGAACTAACTCAAAATAGTGGGTGAATAACATGAAAAATCATGTGTAAAAATGAACCGAACAAACTTCCCAAACTTATCTTTTGCTAGTCCTCGAGCAAAACAGAAACTAAAACAAGACTCGAAACAAAACTTTTCGAACACTTTCCAAAGAGAGAGTGACTTATGCAAATGACTCAAAAATTTTCACAAGAAAAACTTAGTTTAGACATTAGTCACAAGGCGGCAAAGTTCAGAACACAACATGCTCAAGTGTAGTAGTGTGATGGCCAAATGAAACTCATTCTCCAATTTCAGTTTTCACACAACTTCAAAAAATCATACCAAGCACAAATGTAACTTCAAATCTCACCAAAGTTGTCCTCTCACAAATGAATCACTCGGGAGAGGGTTACAATGCATCACTCAATAATAGACATGAGAATAGAGTTAAACCATAAGGGACTTAACTCAAAATTAGCAAGCTGAAAAACATGCATGAATATGATCTCAAGAAGGATGCTAAACACTCAAAAGCTGAAAAATGTGTGCAAATCAACCACATGACATTTAGGATCAATTTAGGTCTTTATTATAGGTTGTAATGGGGCTAAGGGTGCAAGGTGAGTAAGAAATGAAGGATATGGATACAACAAAGTCCAAGGAACTCACAATGTAAGAGCATATAATCGTTGACTAAAAGACTTTGAAACATCACGCTTAAGATTTTCAATTTTTTTTTTTTTTTTTTTTTAGGGGTGATCAAATAGACCACAAAGCCTTGTACCTCCACTAATTATGATTCACACTCCTTCCTTCCATTCGAACAACCAAGAAACATGGAATTGGATTTGAAACCATTGCCACTTAACCACAACTTTTCTCTTTTCTTTCACCCTTTGAGTGAAGTACTTTTTTTTTTTTTTTTTTTTTTTTTTTTTTTTTTTTGAAATGTAATAACCCTTCCCAAACTTAGCATGAAAAACATATCTAAATTAAAGCTCATGAGTTCCTTAGAAAGGTATATTCTTGTTTTTCAGGCTAAGGCTAGAAGTAAAAATTGGTTACTTGAAAGAAAAGGCTTACATACATATAGGCTCAAGGTGGTTAACAATGGAAAATCATGCTTAAGCATGCATACGGTTAGCTTGAAAGGCACAAACGGTCCAAAGAGGGCCTCAATATCATTTCTCAAATGTCATGTAATCAAATTGCACAAGAATGAGTGACTTTTAAGTGCTCAACCAAATCAATGAATAATGAGATCAAACAACAACTCGGATGACAAGAAAATAAGAATATGTGTATAACACTCATGAATTGAAGCAAAAGGCTCAAAGCTCACATTATATGGTTATACAAGTCTAATTCATGCTTGATACAATTCTTTGGATCATGCAAATCCCTCAACTGGAGAATTATGAAACAAATGGCAAGTGCATAGAGGGTTTCAAACATATCATGCTAGAACGATGCCATTTCATCGTATATGTCCGGAAAGTGACTTGAAAACAAAAAGATTCAAAACAGAAAAGAAAACAAAATAAAAGAAAGCAAGAGTTTAAGTGAAACGAAAAAGACTTGCTATCCCTTCCCAAACTTAAAAATAAACATTATCCTCAATGTTAAAGAACTTAGGCATCAACAATGTTATAACAAGAAATAAAGGGAATAAAGCAAGTAAAAACAAGAACAAACAAGAAATACAACTACAACACGGCTGCAAAACAAAACGAAACAAAACAAAACAAAACAAAACTGAACCAAACAAAACAAAACAAAACAAGCAGAACAGTAAGCCCTAACAACAGTCCTACGCACGCAGAAATCCAACCCAAAGAAACGCACAAACCAAAATGAAAGCCCAACCCAAAGGAAAGCCCAAAAGCGAAGGAAGTATATAAAACAAAGAAACTGAGTCAGAAACACAAAGAGCGAGGACTCAGAAAAATAAAAAAAAGTGGGCCCTGATGTCTCGGCTCCTGTGAGTCACGGGATACAAAGTGAGAGACGTGCCGACAAGCAGAGGTCTCTCTCACGGTCCCAAGCCAGAATTATTGCCTTCATAGGAAGGCGTGACGACTTTCGTTTCTTGAAAGCGCTGAAAGGCGGAAATGCAATTAAAGGGGTTGGGGAACAGGTGAGGCGATAGAGGGGGATAGGCCGCAAGGGCCGCGCCAAACCAGAAGCGCAGTGGCTAGGGTTACGTAGAAACTAACTCTATAAAAGAAGAAGAGAAAGAGTTGGGGCAAAACACACAAAACTCAGAAACACACAAAAGAGAAAAGCAAGAACAAAAGAAAAGAAAGTTCAAATGGCCTCTTCCTACCCATTCTCGCTGGATCTCAACCTAGCTCAACCAACTCAGACTCAGGGCCAAGCAGTGGCACCAGTGTGGATGCCCTACTTTGCCTCAGCACGGGGGCACGTGACAGTGAATGACTCGATACTGCTGGACAACGATGTTGCCCTTGGAGTTGCTAGAAATCTAGTGACTCCCAAGGATATACGGGTGCTGGGATCAAGGGATGACAACCGGGTCGTGAGCGATGCTCTGGCACTAAGCGTGCAAAGCACAGCAACAGTCGCAAGTGTGGGTCATCGCCTAATTGCGAAGTCCCATGAGGTGGAGGTGCTAAGAGGTCAGTTGGCGGCAGAGCGAAGTATGGTTGAAGAGTGCCAGAGTATTATTAAAAGTTTAAAAACAGAAAGGGCAAGGATACTAGAGGTGAATCGACACCAGCTGGAGGCGTTGCGGGAAGAGAACAAAAATCTCTCAAAGATGGTAAGTGTTTACGCCCATGACATGAGAAAGCAGCTGGAGGACATAGACCGACCGGGAAAACGCAAGAAAACAGACCGCGAGAGTGGTTACGCTCAAGCTAAGAATGCAATCTTTGGGAGCTCGAGTGATGAGCCCCAAGAGGCTGTGCGTGAAGCCCCGGAAGTGGATAGCCAAAGGGCTAAACTCAAGGGTCCTATGGTCGAGACACCGAGCACTGGAAAAAAATGATTCTAGTGTATTATTGGTGTGCCTGTTTGTCTTTGCCTTTCGGTGAAATTTTTTTTTTTTTTTTCAATTTCTCGTTTTCGGAAATAAAAGAAAAGAAAGTTGCAAAAGACAAAGAAGAAAAACAAAACGCACTTCCCAAACTTGAATAAAGGGAATGCGACAAACTAAAAAGAAACAAAGCACACTTCCCCAACGGAAATAAAACAAAGACGACAAACTAAAAAGAAATCAAAACACAATGCACCAGAAAACAGGGAGGGAAAGAAAGTAAAGTGAAAGCAGAAATGCTTCCCTGTTTAACTTGACTCATCCGCAAATTGCTCCGGAAATACAAAGTGGTGTCGGCTCCCCTATGAGAATAAGTCTATTTAAACCACTTCTCGGTTGAAAGAAGGAGCATCCTGCATTTCAACCTGCAAACTCAAGAAAAACCATCAAAAAGCCCAGACAGAAAAATCAATGGCATCCCCAGATATGCTTGTTGATGACCTTAACCTTGAGTTGTCGCTTGCACCACCAAATGCCCAGATACGGGCTCCTCCAAACCCTATCTTCCCAAACTCCTCATACCATCATGGCTCGGCCTCAAACTTCTCTGAGGTGGTGCCGCGAAGGGCAGTAATGCCGGAGGGCATGACTGTCAGCAGACTTACAGTTGCAGATCATCTGCATGTAGCGCAGAGGTCTGACCAGATGGCAGTGGACGAGTCCCACAATCTAACCGTGCTCAACGCGGTCTCGGCCACAAATTTGGGCATGCGCCTACTGGCGAGAACACGAGAGTGCGGGGCACTGAGTGAGGAGGTGGCGGCCCTGAAAGCTCTGGTGGCGGACCTGCAGAAGCGGCTCTACAGTGCCAGCCAGCATGTAGAGATGCTGCAAAAGAGGAATGAAGATCATGTAGAGCTGTTGCAGGTTCTACAAGCAAGAACAGACAGAGGCAATTAGCAGAAGCCTCAGGTGGTGCAAAATGCAACAATGAACATGTGATTGAGAAATTTATGTTTTTTTTTTTTTTTTTTTTTTTTTTTTTCAAGTTTGTGTTTGGAATCACATGTATGGAATGAAATAAACATTTGAGCCAAAGTTCAGTGTGTGCAATCATGAAGCAATTTACTTCCCAAACTTAACAACAAAATAGAAACACAAACAAGTAAAGGAAAGTAAAAGTAAGAAAAACAAAGAGAAACAACAAGAAAATCGAAATTACCTTGGTTGGAGATTGAAATCCTAACTCAAAAGGAAAATAAATAAATAAAGTAAAATAAAAGTAAGTTTGAGTCTAGAGAAACTCCACTTTGAAGCGATTAGGACGACAACAAACTTCTTCTATTCACCTTGGGTTGCCTCCCAAGAAGCGCTAAGTTTAAAGTCTTTTGCCGGACTTCCAACATACTTGGGTCACTTGGGGGGTTTTGGCTCAATCGCCTCCTTGTGCCGAACATGAAGTTTCTTCAAATCCCTTTGCCATCTAATCAACCCATTTCGTATTCTTTTCTTTTTATGCACATGAGTAGGTTTCAAAAGCAATTTTAAGCGCTCTTCAATACGTGGATTAGATGGAGGAGGCACATATTTAGGGTCGGGTGGCCTTCTCATTTGAGTAGAAGGAGTGACATTGAACATATGATTGGTGCTTGGAACATGGATGTTCAGCTTGTCTTCCTTTAGTACTTCAAAAACAGAATATGGCATTAGATTAATTGAAGCACCGAAATCAATTAAAGGTTCCTCAAACAATTTATCACCAACTATACAAGGAATTGTGAAACTTCCTGGATCTTGCAAATTGGGAGGAAGCTTCCTTTGCAAAACAGCAGAAACCTCTTCCGTTAATGCAACAGTTTCGCATTCCTTGAGCTTGTTTGCATCCAAGGAAGGAATATTGACTTGCACTTGCTTGAAAGTTTCCAATATGTCCTTGGCATGTTGATTTTTCCTAGAACTCATCAACCTGTGAGGAAAAGGAGCATGTAAGATATCTTCATCAGTAAGTTCACGACTTACCTTCTCCTTTCTTGCCCTTCTTGCAAGTTCATGCTTTGGGATCCACTCAGGTGAAGATGCTGCTTGTTTATCTTCCCCCTTGTTGATTTCATCCTTTTCCTTAGGCCCAATCACTTGCTCAACCTGCATTTCATCAACATTGTGAATCAAATTTTTAGAACCATCAATTTCACCAATTACCTTACCAGTTCTCAAGGTAACTGCTTGAACATGCTCACGCCCATTTTGTATCACTGTTTGGCTAGACATTATCCTAGCTTCCCTTTGACTCAAAGATGTGACAATTTGCCCCACTTGATTTTCTAGATTGGCAATGGCCTTAACCATTTTCTGCATGTGGGTATCATTCCTCTGCATATGGGTGTCATTCCTCTGCATGATGAAACTATCTGTGTGTCTAACCATTGAAGCAACAATTTCTTCCAAAGTTGGTCCTTGAGGTGGTTGGTGAGATTGACTAAGTGGTGGTGGATTATAATATTGGGGTTGACCATAAGGTGGACAAGTATTATGTTGGCCTTGATATGGTTGATATGACCCTTGTTGAAAATTTGGATTGTCGGTCCACCAGAAGTTTGAATTATTTCTCCACTCCGAATTGTATGTTTGTCGGAAATATTCATTCATAGGCAATTCATTATGAAATGAGCCAAAAACATTTGCTTCTTCCATCACAAATTTATTGGAGTATTCTTACATAGTAAGTTCCACAATTTCAGTTGCGGCTGCCATTGGAGATGGTGGAGGTGACTCCTCGGATGTTCCTGTAAGAAAAAGAAACAAAAACAAATCAAGATAAAATGAAACAACAATCAATAAACAAAAATAAAACTAAGTACTCTAAACATACTCAAACAAAACAAATAAGCAACCGTGCCAGTTCCCCGGCAACGGCGCCAAAAATTGTTGCATTCCTAAAAGGACACAAATTAATGTGCAAACAACCAATTAAAAATACCCGCAAGTGCACGAATCTAATGAAGTATAGATTATGTAAGTACGGGGTCGATCCCACGAAGAACTTGTCGGTTTCCTATAAGTTCTAATTTGAGTACGTAAAGAACACTAATTTTACACAACACACAAACACAATACAAATTGGAAACTAAAAATGAAGTAAGGAAGATAAAAGAAATGAAACAACACAAGAAAACAAAGAAAAACACAAACAGCACTTTCTATCACCCGTTTATCACCATTTGGACAGATTCGTTTCTCTGTTTTTCAGTTTCGACCTCTGTCCAGTTTTTGACCTATAACTTTCCAACCGTTTATCCAAAATTCACGTTCTTTATACGGTTAGAATCAGCACAGAAAATGCAAGAACACAACGCGGACCAAAGGTCCAAAACAATTACGGACACAAACAAAATTCAGTGACAAAGACACAAAACGTGTCAAACACGCAACTCACACACACATTGGGGGGGTTTTTTTGATTTGGTTCAAGTGACCTATTTCTATTGCATGAAAGTAAATGGACTTTGAATTTAAATGTGAATGGCAGAGATGAATTATCAAAAAGTGAAATTAAAATGTAACAAACACTAGGGTTTCGGAATCCACCCTAAACAATTCTACCCGTGTTCATGGATACTCAAGTGATGAACTCTAAATGTATTGATGAAGATGTTCGCAATCAAGACCATGGGTCGTGGCTCAAGACGCATTGATTCTCTCTAATATACGTAAAGTGCATGGTTCGTGCTACAATACTTGTGCCCTCTTCATAACCGAACCTAGGTATGGTTCGTACTTCGATTCGATTGCAAGGAAAACCCATTAAGTTCAAAGAGAATATGAACATCACAAGAACCCTAATAGCATGGTGTTTACATTAGGTATTCAAGAAACCAATTCACATGGATGGTTCTTACTCCATCCATCTATTGCTTAGGAAAACATAAAGATACACATAATCCCAACAACCTCAAGAAGCATGCTTTCAAAGGTAATCAATCAAGGAAAACACACATCAAGGATAGATTAATTTGGTGAATTGGAATTCATCAATTGTTGTCAAGAAACCAATTCACATGATGCTCACTTAAACAAGTTCAATCATTTGTTGCTAATTAGAAATTGTGTTCTTGGTTATCTTACACAACTTCTCAACTTTAGCTACATGCATACAACCTAAGGTGATTAAGCAAAGGAAGCAAACACAAATCATAAAATTCAATTAGTGAATGGGGTTCATCAACAACATCTAGAAATTCATACACTCAAGCATCAAAACAATAAGGTAATCATGTTTAGGGCTTCAACCTAAGCCCTAGCTATGGAGTTTAGTTGCTCATACTTATTCCAAATACAAACTCGAAATATAACTAGAAGGAGTTTACAGATTTGGAAATGATGAAAGCTTGAAGTCTTCAATGGTGGAAGTCTTCTCCTTTCTTCCTTGGCTGCACCTCCTTCTCCTTCCTTGCTCTTAGCTCCCCAAAAGCTGCTCTCCAGTTGTGTAGAATGTGGAATAGCCTGATTTCCCACGATCAAAAGGCTCCCAATATCAGATTGCAATTTTGACTTCTCCTCCCTCTCTCCTCCTTTCCAGCTTTTACCTTTTAATATAAAACTACCACCTTTGATAAAGCCTTAGCCCATTGTCCCCTTGCCATGATGGAGCTTTGACTTCACAAAGATGCCAAAAGCTCAGAAAATATCTATTTTACAAATGTAATTCCTTGTTACCAAGAGTTATGGTAACAAGAAGTTAAGATGACACAAGGGAGGTAAAAGCTGGCCAAATCCGGATTTCCAGAACTGTGGTAACATGATGGATTGGTTGGATAGGCAATACTTGTCCAATGGAGCTCAAATTTGGATATGTTGTAGTTAACATCCATTGGAACAAGTCTCATGAAGATCATGACCTCATCCGAGCACCAGAGCATGTTGATCCCAGGCCAAGAAGTTGACCTACGAAAATGAACAAAAACAGAATTTATAACTAATAATGCACTTTTAGCTCATTTTCATCCCAACCAAGGCAAAATCTAAGAAAACACAAAAATGAAGTAAAAAGCTATAAAATGTCAAGAACTAACTCAAAATAGTGGGTGAATAACATGAAAAATCATGTGTAAAAATGAACCGAACATATATAATCAACTGTATACTCACAAGTAACATATACTAGCTGAACAAATAATAATGAACTCAAGCAATGAAAAACATTTAGCCGTAAAGAGTATAAATCAACTTGGGGAAGTGTTTATGTGTATGCAATCATCCACATAGCCTTCAAGTGTTCAAGAGTGGCTGAACCAGTAAATGGGTTCTTGAATGCTCAGAGGCACATAAGAAGTTTTTTCAAAAACCTTTGAAATAATTCTGCTGGGCAAGTAGAATGTGAGATGCAAAAAAGTTTTTTGAAAAATGAAATGAGTTCCTTTGAAAAATGCCAACCAAGGAAGAATATATAGATTCTTTGAAACATTTTGTTTTCAGGACAATAGCCCCACGTTTTGAAAGACCGGTCACAGGAAACACAAAGGAAGAGAAAGGAGTTTTTAATTTCTCTTAGGAACCAAATCCACTGACACAACACCAAGGCTTTTAGAAAGATAAAATAAAATAAGCCAATAATGTTTTGATGGGTTGGAATCAAGAAGCCGCATGCTTTTGAAAAAAGAAGTGGAGAATGTTTTCTTACATGCTTTTAATAAAGATGAAATAAAATAAGCCATAAAACCAATAGCTCATGTCTCTAGCAAAGCAAAAAAGAAAACAAAGAAGGATAAGATGCTTTGGAGGAAACAAATGGGTTATTAAAAATAGCACACATGGTGTTTGAAATAGTTTAACCAAAATAAAGAATAGAAGGTTGGCATACAACATGGTTGAAAATATTATAATATATGTAGAGATGGGGAAAGACAAAGTTACAAAACAGCCCATGGCTCAAATATATTAACAAATATTGGTTTAACTTAGCCAATCAGAAAAAGTCTTTTAGGATATAGCTATTTTAAACAAATGTGAAAGCTTTAAGGAAAAGAGATTTTGAATACTATAAAAAATCTCATGCTTGGTCAGACAAAAATAAGTGGAGAAATAAAAAATTGACCAAGGAATAAAATACTAACACAGAGATTACACAGAGTAGATTAATAATTCCGTAGAATGTATTACTGGTTTTGAAAACAAACTTAGAGAAATATTTTGCAGCATGCAAGAATGAATATTGGATCAATCCAAGTGAAGTATGGATTAATCTCCATGTAAACAATGCAAATGATTTTACCTTTTGAACTGTAACGCGAGGAGACTTGGAAGCCCTTCAACCCACACTGATTCTAACCTAGAATCCAATTAATATTACAATGGTTTTGTTAGTTTAAGAGAAGAGCCAAAATACAATAAAGGTCCAAATAAAAACCTTACATAAACCTTATTGTGATTATCAGCCACAAGAAGGAAATCTTTGTATGAATCTCAACCTAATCTTGATTGAGAAATAGGTGACAATTCAACCTTAGAGTCAAATTCTCAAGTCGAATTTCCTATAGAGAACTTCTCATTGGGTGAGGAAGACGAGTCCATCCAAGGAGATCAGACCAAAAGGTGATTGAAGAGGAGGATTGAAATGTGGTACAACCTAAGGCAACCATCCTCAGACATAATGGCCTTAATCTAGTGAAAGAAAAGGTTGGAGCACAACCCAACGTGTTGCAATATTGATAGACATGGTTGTAAGAGAAAATGTCAACATAGCGAGAGAGTGGTCGAACTTAGAGAGAAGTTTTAGATGAAAGAATTGGAATTAACCAAGGCTGAGGTTGTGACCTTTCTAGAAGTAGCAACGGCTGAAAAGATGAAAATGCACCTAGAATAGATGAATGATGGTAACGGTACCAAAGGAGCCAATCTTGGAGTTGGAGGCTCATCTGACTGAAGCTTTCAAGGCAAATAATTCCTAGGTCGAGTCCAGGCAGCCAACAAAGGTGGTGGATGAGAGACCACCAAAAGTTGAGAAGGCTAGGTCTGTTTAGCCAAAGGTCTACCTCCTCTAGCCAAAATCGAGTCATGGCCAAGGTGTTTAACCAGCCATGGTTGTAGAAAGGAAAGAAAAGAAGGACCAGGAAATGGTCAAATATGTTAGGGGTGATCCTTATACGAAACATGAAGAGCTAAAGGTAGAGGAAGACCAATTCATGGTGATTTTAATACCAATGAGGTAGAACAAGGGCTTGAACCTACAACCAAATTAGAGGCTAAATAAGCCTAAGAAAATCTCGAGCAAACCACAATTGAGGATGAGGCGCTCTATGGGGATGATGAGTATGGTGATGGCGAGTGTCTTGAAGAATTCCTAAAAGAAATTATGCAGCATCCGAATGAGCATGAGAATATGAAAAGGTTGGCCAAGTTAGAAAGTGCTTGGAAGATGGGTAAGACCAAGTTGAAGTTTAGGGACATTGACAAGGACGATGCCATGGTGGTCACACTTCCGTTGGTTTTCAAAGCTTAGCCGGGCTAACCTAATTCCATTGACGGTGACGTCTTCGACGAGCTCAAGTCAATGGTTTAGATGAGTGAACCAAATGAAATCTAAGTAACTTGAGAAGTTCTAAATATAGAGCGAACCAAAGGCTGGATGAAAAACGTCGAGAAAATGTGTTTTATGAGATGCTGCCGAGAAAATGGCTACCCACCTTAAGCTCTCATATATATGCGCTCTTTTTGATAGGGTGATGGTGAGCAAAGTTGAAATTGATATGACCCCCAAGGTGAACATCCTTCTAGCTTCGATTATGAGGAAGTTGAAGAAAGGTTCGAATAGACGAATTCCCACCGAGATATACGAGCCCCAAGGTGACTTTACTGACTTGACATATGCACCTAAAACATTGAAAATTACCAAGAGTAAAGTCAATAATTCAACTAATTCAATCAAAATTATGGAACTCATTAGTCATGTGTCACTAATGATTTGCATTACAAGTTCCATTGAAGCATTTTTAATAAAGAATGATTTTTTGCAATGTATTCCCTCTGTTGATGGGTGGACCCATTTTACATCTCAAACTCAAAAGATCTATTTGTGCAGTCATTTCTAAAAGAATTTTTTTGTACAAATATCACCTAAACTTGACATTTTGCTGCAAATTGTCACTCTTAAAAAAGTAATTGAAGCAATGTGTTAATGGTTCTAAAATATGCACATGTAGTATTTTGAACGGAAAAAATAGGAAATTGAGCTATATATGGCACGCATTGCTTCACTTTTTCTTTGTTTAAGGTGACATTTTACAACAAAAGCTACAGTTTAGATGACATGGGTAAAATTACAAATCTTATTACAAAATTTTCATTTATGTTTCATTACAAGGGGTGTTACAATCCAATCAGTCTGGCCCAAGATGAGGATGAGCATAGTAGAAGTGGGACATTACAATCCAAGATGATGGGTGGTAGGCTAGTCCAACCACACTTAAGATGAGGGGTTGTAAATATAAGGTGTTGTTCTCACCTTTTTACCATGGATTCAACCTTATTTTTGCCGCCGCTCTTCACTTGAGCACTATATCTCTCACCGCTCTACTCAATTACTTCAAGTTCATTTTTCTGTTTCCTTTCTTATAAGTATTATGTTATGCGTTCTCATTAATGATGCATTCTCTTGCCTTTTTCGTTGAATATTATACTTTCTTTTTACTTTTTTATTTCTTTTCCCTTCATGTTGGAATTTATGAATATTTCTACCATTTTTCCAAGAAAAATGCAATTTTCCCAACAAATTATAGGTCGTATTTAAGATCAGATTGCACAAAACCCGTTAAGGGTTGTTGTAATGGGTGCTTATGTTAGCTTTTACAACTTTACTATAAATGATCAAGTTGATAGGGTAGCCTGCGATGAGAAATTATTCCACAACCCATATAGTGATGGTATAGATCTAACACGCCTACACATCCAAAACAAAGGACCAAATGTTCCTTCCCACATTGGCTGAAAAGAGGAAAAACATATTTTGACACGCTCGATGACACACACTACATGAGAGATCAATATCAATGGATCTATTCCTATCAGCCGATGAATCTCCTTGCAACTTGGCCAACTAGCTGAGGGGAAAAATCTCAACCTTATCCTAATTCTCAGCCGCAAGAGGAAAATAATCGTATGGATCTCAACCCCAATATTGATTGGGAAATCAGTGACAGTTCGACCTTAGAGTCAAATGCTCAAGTTGAATTTCCTATTGAGAACCTCATATTGGGTGGGGAAAATGAGTCCACCCAAGGAGATGAGACCCAAAATGTGACCGAAGAGGAGGATTGAAATATGGTACAACCTAAGGTGACCATCCTAAGAGATAATGGCCTTTATTATCTAGTGAAAGAAAAGGTTGGAGCACGACCAAACGTTCTGCAATAATGATAAACATGGTTGTAAGAGAAAAGGTCAACATAGTGATACCACATTTTAAAGTGGTCAAATTATCGAACACAACAAAGGCCAAGATTAGCCAATCAAAGGCATTTATGGGGCATGGAAAGTGGTTCAAAGAGATGGCCAGAGATCATCTGGATTGTACTAGTCATCTTAGTACTTCAACCTATCATAAGGGGAATGACAAGATCTATGCAGAAGAATAATGATGGGCTAATGAGAGGCCAACCCAACTTAATCGAGTGGCCGAATTTTGAGAGAAGCTTTAGATGGAAGAGTTGGAACTAACCAAGGCCGATGTTGTGGCCTCGCTAGAAGCAACAACAGCTGAAAAGATGAAAATGCACCGAGAATGGATGAATTGCTCAATTGTGGTTACGGTCTCAGATGAGCCAATTTTGGAGTTGGAGGCTCATTTGCCTGAATCTTAAGAGGCAAATAACAGGCGACCAACAAAGGTGGTGGATGAAAGGCCACCAAAAGTTGAGAAGGCTAGGTCAGCTTAGCCGAAGGTCCAACTGCCTGTAGGCAAAACCAAGTCATGGCCAAGATGGTTAACAAGCCAATGTCTAAAGGAAAGAAGAGGAGGACCATGAAATGGTAAAAGATGTTAGGGGTGATCCTTAGATGAAATATGAAGAGCCAAAGGTAGAGGAGGACCAAGTCATGTTGATTTTCATACCAAAGAGGTAGAACAAGGGCTTGAACCTATGACTAAAGTAGAGGCTAAAAAAGCATAAGAAAATCCCAAGCAGAAAGGTTGAGGCGTTCTATGGGGATGATAAGTATGGTGATGGCGAGTGTCTCCAAGAATTCCCAAAATAAATTATGGAGCATCTGAACGATCCTGAGATTATGAAAAGGCTGGCCAAGTTAGAAAGTGCTTGGAAGGTGGGTCAATGTTTAGCCGGCCAACCTAATTTCATTTATGGTGATGTCTTCGACAAGGTTGAGTCAATGTTTCAGATGAGCAAACTAAAGGAAATCTAAGTAACTTGAGAAGTTCTAAATGTAGACATGGCTCGACCTCAAATCATTGTGTCAAGGCCGAATGAAAAATGTTGAGAAAAAATGTGTTATGAGATGCCACCAAGAAAATAGCTACCCACCGTAAGCCCTTACATGTATGCGCTCATTTTGATGGGGATGCTGGTGAGCAAAATTCAAATTAATATGAGGCCCGTGGTGAACATCCTTCCAGCTTTGATTATAAGTAGGAATTCCCACCTAGATAAAGGGGATCAACCCACTCCAAGTTAAGGTGGGCCAAAAGTTCATGATGCAAACCTTCTTTGTGGTGGAGACAATGGGTCACTACAATGCTTTTTCGAGCTGAGATTGAATCCATGGAAATATATGTGTCCCTTAATTAGTTCTTGGCATAAGGATGTTAGTGTATACAATATTTTTCATGGCTTTAGCCAACACGATGGAAGTAAGATTTTACGAAGATCATCTTGGACCTCTTTCCATCACGGGAGTCTCGGTCTAAAAGTCAATCGATTTAGGGGCACACAATGCCCACGTGGACGAAGAGTTTCTTGAGAAAGCTATATGGTTATGGGCTAATAAAGTGCTAGAGCATGGTGCAAGTGGAATTTTTGCATGAAGACCCTAAATCACGCTTTTGAGATCAAAGAAGTGGAATGGGTACCAGCTAAGATGGATGGTCAGAATCCACGACCATTCTTCCAGTGGGATCAAATTATCCTAGATCTGGTAAGTGGCCTCCAACTTCAATTCTTATCAACAAATTTTTAGGAAAATGGGCTTAGAGGTTAAGTGCCTAAGATAGTTGGGTCCATGATTCGTAGATCAAGGGCTAGTGTTTTTAAAAAATATTACCCAATAGCTTGGAATATGGTGAAGAAGTGACTGATCACTTTTATTGACCAACTTCATGCTAAAAGAGTAACCATTTTTGCCATAAAATACATTTTTGTTATAAGCATTTTTCTTTTCGTTTTCTTTTCTGCAAGTGGATTTATATTCCTTTTTTTGTGAAACATGTGATTATAATTTTTTGTTCTTAGGGCTTATTTGGGAGTGATTCTAGTTAGGCCAAAAATCACTTCTATGGAGAATCATTTTTTCATATAATCACTTTAAGTGGTTTTAAGTGATTTTATGTAGAAGAACATCCCTAGATTCACTTCTTATAACTTAAAGTGATTATATGGAGAATTATGTGGGAGGTACTTCTCCCCGGAAGTGATTCCAACGTATCTAGAGTCACTTCTAAACGAGCCCTTAGATACATAGATAATGTAAATATGTGGATGAATTCGTTACAAGTCTTAACTGCTAAAGTAATCTTATAATGGGAAGTTGGTTTTACTTCTTCCATATAGAAGTGGAGGAGTGTGTAGAACTAGTTTTGTCCCTTTGGCACCATATATAACTAGTTTTTTCCTCCACCTCAATTAGTTTTGTCCCTTTGGCGTACTGCTCTCTCACATGAATAAGTTAGAACACTGAATTTTTCTTACTCAACATGGCATGTGGTGGTAATTGTAATTGTAGGTGACATAGTATGACAGATCCCATATTCAATTCATTGTTTGTGTAAGTGAATTAACTCCTATATAGATTTGTATATATAGAGTTTAAACCTCTTATTGTTAGCAACTTTTTTGATGTCAACCATTTTTCTTGAGAATCTATTGCTTATACTAGTCTTTGGAATGTGGCAATGTATGTAACTTCAAATATCTTTCATCTATTTCTACCCATCTAACTTCCTGTGGAATTCCAACTTTTAAGAGCACATTTATGTTTTGTGAGTGAAATAGTGGAGAGTCTGGTGACTTGAGGATATTTGTAATTTTCTCAAAGTGAGTTTTGTGTCCCTAATGCCATTGAAACTTTTCTAAAACTATTGGGAGGTTGATGCATCCAATATTCTGAGAAGGACAATGTAACACCCCGACCCAATTAAGTAGTTTATTTAATTATTTAATTGTGCAATTTTGCCCATAAGGGTAGGGGTACTCTAGTTACTTTTTGTTCAAAAAAGATTTTGGAGAATTGAGCAGCACCGTTACGTACAGCTCATCGATATGAGTCCGTAGACAGGTAGCACACTCAATTTTAGATCTTAACGAAAGAGAAAAGGTATGAAAACGGAAAGGACGTATCAGGAATGATTGGAATTGTTCGAAAAGCCTTAAATACCCCAACTCCTTCTCTTCTTCCATGCACATACCCTCTCTCTCCCCTCGCAACTCTCTCTTCCTCGCATCTCTCTCCCTTCGCGAAAACCAGGCCAGCCATTTTTGGTTGGCGATCTCAGTGCTCCGGCAACGACCAACCACGAGACTAGTCAGGAAATGACCGAACAGGACCAGGAAACTACGCCCGAGTCCAGTCTTGGAGAGCCCAACCTTTTTGTAGCCGTGGTGAGCTCCTTAAGCTTCGGCAGTTTTGTTGTTGTCGGATTAGCTGCACAAAAATCAATTCAGCTGCATCCTCAACTTGTGATACTCGCAAGTGCACGAGCCGTTCGGTAGTATAGCAAATGTAAGTGTGAGGTTGATCCCACGAGGATTGATAATAGATTGATTCAATTCGATTCCCTATACAAAACAAAAATGGAAACAAGTTTTAAAGATGATTGTGAAAAGTACAATGATTGAAATAAAGAAAGAAAGAAAATAACTAACTCAAGCAAATAAGTTACCAAGTTCAATTCATATTCTCAGATTGATTCTAGCTAAAGTATGATTAAGCCATGACGTCTGGTCCTAACCTTGTATTCCTAATTCCCTAATTAGATCCTTGTTGTCAAACCTAACTTAAGCATTAGAAATCCATTAAGCATAGAAGAATGTTTTAAACAACCAAGCATGTATCTAATCCTTGTTGTCAAATGTCCATACATACTCTTCCTATTCATAGTTCAATTTGAATTAAAGCATATGGTGTCTACTCTTAATTCCAACCAAGATAGGTAACATACAAGTTTAAATAGTGATCAAACATTCAAACAAGCATATCAACTGATAAGCGTAATGAATAAGAACAAGAACTAAAATTGAAACTTGGAAACTAATCAAACTTGAAACTTAAAATAAGAAATTACATGATAATGAAAAAGAAAGAACAACTAAGAAAAACATAAAGGAAAATTTAGCCAAAGGGTTTTGTTACAACAATTAAGAACTTAAAAGAAGAGAATTTGAGGGAGAGAAGGGAGAGGAGCTCTAGAGAGATGTTTGAGAGCTCCCCCCCGCCCCCTCCCTCCCTCCCTCCCTCCTTCGGGGTGTGTTTGTAAGCTTGGAGTATAGGCCTAAGGGAAGTAAAAATTTGATTTGAGTATTGCCTCTACCTACAACACCCACTTCACCAACTTTACCAAACTTCCCCACTAAAAACAATTAACTCATGCATATGTCATGCATGACAATGCATTGTAGTTTGCTTGTAGGCTCGTTTTGGGTTTGTTCTTCTATTGATAAATTCTGGAAATATCGGTCTTCAAGATCTCTGTCTTATCTTTCCAACTGTATGTAGCCTAGCTCATGGAAAAATCAGAAAGGCCTTCAACTATCATTTTTGGCACAGTAATGCATATGCTACCGAATTTCACCTTAAGCTGCCAAAACTTGCATAACTTCCTCCAGAAGACTCAGAATCATAAACTGTAAAATGGTCCAAAAACTAGACTCCCACATCTTTCCAATGGTAGAAGTCTCATTAACTGGATATTCCTGAGCATATACAGTCCGATCCGTGAAATTGACTTATTTGCAGACACAATTTTAGGCTAACTTGACTCCAAAATGCATTAAATGAGTCCTAAAGCTTAATATACTGAAACAAACTCAAAATATATTAAAAGTACAAGTTTAACTTAAAAATATAACGAAATCATAAGCTAGGAGGGTACAAAATGATATGTAATTATGCACCGATAAGGTTTTCAAGCCTTTCCCGTCGATTATGGCGATTCCAGCAGCAAAATTTATTGACCAAGGTATGGTTTGGCATCCTCTCAACATGCTCTAGCTGATAGTGTGATTATTTGGGATTAATTTTGTGGTTTTAAGGATTGATTTTTATACCCATTGGAGGCCAGCGGCTTGGGCCGGGTTTCACCAGGTGCTGACCACTTTTTGTCTACGGTCCAAGAGACTAAAATACTCCCCTAGGTGTGATGGTTCTTTTAGTATAGATATTGTAGGGAGTTTTGAGAATTTCCCGTCCCCGAAAATTTCTCAAGACAGCCACTACTGCCGGTAGGACGTGGCGGCGCGTAAGAACGACAACATTCTCAAATTAGCATTTGGTTACCATTTGACTATCGAACGGATATTGCACCTATTATGCAATATTTGGGTTTGATAACTTCGGACTGTTCGATCAATTCCAATTTCAATTATGTTAATCCCTATACCTCTAGAGTTGTGCAAGAACTTGTTGATCGAGAATCAAAGTCCCAAATAGTCCAAACAAATTATTTTGGGTTGGGTGAACTGATCGTCGTCTGATCGTACAATTGGTTTTGATCCGACCTCTTGATCGAAACCAAACCTTCGGGACTTGTTTAGTAGACTTTGTTGGACCTGTAAGAACATTCAGGTTGGAAATCAAAGGTTGTGGACCCTGCGGGCCCAGTTGACCATTATGTAAAGTTTGACTGTATGGTTGACCCCGCATCTTCTAAAGTCGTCTCATCTTTAGAAAAGTACTAGAATGGCCCAAGGAACTTCTTAAAAGTCGTGCACACACTTGTTTGGGCCTAATTTGACACATCCAGTCCAAAAAAAATCAAAAAAGCCCATAACAATTTTGGACAGTCACGAACAAATAAATGGGCCAAGACTACACACTCAACCCAACATTGGGGGCCCAGAAACTATCGAACCACGAGGATGACTTGGGCTTCGAAGAAACCCAAATTGGGCTAGCCATGTTCAAAATGAAGAAAGAGGAGCCCAAAAAAAGAGACAGACCCACATGACCTCCTAACTTGGAAAAGTCAGCAATTTCAACTAGGATTGATAAGGAATTAATAGGGGCAGGTATAAAAGAAGAACATCTCTGAAAAAACTCTGCCGCCAGAAGATCAAATCCCTTTTTGTATATTCAGAGATATTTTTCTGCTCCAAAGAAGGCACCATTTTCAAGGGATACGCAGACTATGTTTTCTAAAAAGAGATAAGCAGGAAACATGGAGTTGTTCAAAATTGGAAAATCAAACTTACCATCACAGTTTGAAACTCTTACAGAAGCAGTTAAACTGGAAGTAGGGTTATGTTCCCCATCAAAATATAGGGAAGTAATTGCCTCAGGAACTGACTATTGAGGGCTTATTTGCCAAAATTGATAAAAACCCTTTTTTTTTCTTTGCATTTAAAAATGAAAAGATCTTTTGAGAATTTTTGCCGTCCTATTAAAAGAATTAGAACCCCCACTCCAAAAACATTTCTTATAAATATAGGAGAGGGTGAACAGAGCAAAAGGATCAATCAGACAACCAAAAAAAATCAATCAAAGACAAAAACTCAAAATGATCACTTGATCTCAAAAGCCTTCGAATAGCTACAAATCAAGACATCCAACTTCAGTTCAGACTTAGGGAAATAAATAATTCAAAACGAGATTTCTCTCGTTACAAATTTGGTTCAGCGTAAGCCAAAACGAGCAGAGTTCAGGTTTTTACAAATATGAAAACCTCAACAAATTTATGAAGAGCCCTGATCAAGCAGGACAGATACCATAGTGCAATTCCAACTCAGTAGTCAAGGCCAACCACTTCTGCCACTTCTGCCCCTTCCAGACTGAAGAAGTCCGAATTCTGCCCAATCAAAAAGCCTTCTAGGGTTTGAAATAAATTAAAACTCTGCCAGATTCGAACGTTGGCATTGATTTGCGGCTAAAACAGACCAGTTGAAGTTGTTGATAATCCAATCCAGCCCGGATCAGAAGCATCTACCCAGACAGAAATGGAAGTACAGTCTTGTTTTTGTCTTTCTAGAGTCAGTTTTTCTCTTTTGAGTTTTGTAAAAGAGAATTCTGTCTGAAAACAGTTCACTTTCTTATCATTTATTTTGGCCAGAACTACCAATCTTGTACTGTGAAAAATTATGAAGTCCTCACCAGTCTGAGGCAAGAAAAGAACTTACTTGGGAGATATTCCTCACCCAAATTCACAATCACTTGTTTAGAAGTCAGTAACTTATGGCGCAAGTTATCTGTTTTTAGGAAGTCTGCTAGGATTTTTTATTGCTAGCAGTGGCACGCTCACATACTAAAGAAAGTTGACTTGTTGACTAGCCAATGGTTCTCAAGGCAATGGGGAACTTTACCCTACCATCACAGTAACAAAAGTAAAATGGGTGAACAACACTTTGAGGCCCGGGAACTAGAGTTTTGAGTTAACATTTGTTGTGGGGTACTTTTATTAATTAGGACCGTTTATCCTCTCAAATAGGTATTCATTCTTCACATACTCCATATGAAGAGCCCTCTTAGGGTTAAGTAGTGTTGGACTTGTTGTGAGTGGAAATCGTTTTCAATGAGCATTGTTTTTCAATTATGGAATTGCTTGCATAATTATAAATTGTCTGGACTTGTTGATCGAGAATCGAAGTCCTAGATACTCCAAACAAATTATTTAGGGTTGGGCGAACTGATCGTCGTTCGATCGTACAATTGGTTTTGATCCGACCTCTTGATCGAAACCAAACCTTCGGACTTGTTTAGTAGACTTTGTTGGACCTATAAGAACGTTCGGGTTGGAAATTAGAGGTTGTGGACCCCACGGGCCCATTTGACCATTATGCAAAGTTTGACCGTATGGTTGACCCCGTATCTTCTGAAGTCGTCTCATCTTTCGGAAAGTACTAGATTGGCCCTAGGAACTTCTTAAAAGTTGTGCACACACTTTGAGGCCTTGGAACTACAGTTTTGAGTTAAAGTTTGTTGTGGGGTACTTTTATTAATTAAGATCGTTTATCATCTCAAATAGGTATTCATTATTCGCATACTCCATAGGAAGAGCCCTTTTAGGGTTGAGTAGTGTTGGACTTATTGTGAGTGGACATTGTTTTCAATGAGTATTGTTTTTCAATTATGAAATTGCTTGCATAATTATGAACTGTTTGGAAATTGGTTATTTTGGTTTAATATGGTTATGAAGTATATTATTGGATTGATTTCGGATTTTACAATGGGATATGGGAATTTCATAGATTATTATTATTATTATTATTGATAAAGGATATGGTTTTGGGTATTGAGAATGTGGATTTCGGCCATAATTTTTGGAAATTGGATTTTTGGAATATATATATATGGGCTATGATTTGGAAATATTGATTTGTGGATTTGCACCATGGTATGTACTTGCCCTGGTTCTATATGGATGTTACCTACACGTGTGATGTGTTGTCGGAGCATGTGATGATACGCGGGCACCCTTGACGAGGTGTGCCGTAGGGCTCTTGACGGGGCTGTCTGCTCGCGTAAGACTTATTTCGATAGCACGTTCGATGTGTTGTCGGTGTGTGTGCTGTGGAGCAATAGTCCCTCGGTTGGACTGCTCATCCCTAGTCACAGGGTAATGTGTTGCCATCCTGTGGTCTAGTCAAACAATCCCCCGGTTGGATTATTTCCCCGATACTTAATGATGGTGTGGTGAATGTGTGTGCTTGTGTGTATATGTATATGCATTTATGTACGTGTATATGGGTATATGTGTGGATTTATTTTCCAGGTTGAGGTTTCTTGAGCATGTGCATTGAGAGTACTCTGCACAGGTATGAACATTTGAAATGAAATTCATAATTGAGATTGGATATTTGGAAACTACTTGGCATATTGTATTTTTGCAAGGGTATGGTTGCGGGAAAAGGATTTTGGGTTTTGATAGTCATATTTTATATTAATGGGTTTATTTTGGTGGTTTTGAATATACAGTTTTACAATAAGGATTAAATGAACAAGTTTACATTGTTTTCCAAGAATTTGAGAAGTATGAATTATATGGCTTTCCTTATCGTATGTTATGATATGAGTTTTACTCAATTGAAATACTTTCTAGTATCGGATGATATTATGTACATTGAATGAAGAATCTATTTCATGGTGTTTCGACATTATTTTCTAAAACGGAAGGGGTTATTATGTTGCTTACAACTTATGTTTAAAGCTTTATTTTTCTCAATCACATTTTCTATTTTGTGCCCCCCAGGTTCTAGATTTTTTAGGTCGAGGCCACCACGTCCAGGCATCATCTGCTCCGTAAGCTCACACCGTAGGAACTTTCCTTTATCATTCTCTACTTTCCTTTTTCCCCGAGTTGTAAATTTAATTCTTTAGTCGCTCTGCTAGCTTGTTTAAGTTTGTGTAGAGGGCTTGATGCCCATTTGAATAGTCTTAACTGTCGTGTGTGCCATATCTTTTGCATGTTGAAAGTTGTGATTATTTTGGCGCTTATTTGCAGGTACTGTAAATTGGGAAATGTTCCAATTATAGGGGAGACTCTATCGAAATTTCGGTAGAAGTCGAATTGTCTATCTGTTTAAATTAGGGCTTTTTAGTAAAGTGGGTCCAACATCGGCCAGATGTCAGATAGGCAACAGGGTTCGTCATGAATTCCAAAGGGGAATTCGAGGTGGGTCCTGTCAGGCAACTTAAACACATTCACAACTTTAAGACTCTAGTTATGATTTTGCTAATCCACCTTTCAAGCATTCTGTTTACAAATTTTTGTTGTTGGTGATTCTCCCTCTTTTTATTTGTCTCCTATTTCTATATGTGGTTATGTCTATCTATTGAATGTGTAATGGTGCATCTTATAGGCTTAGTGTCCCTCTTTGATTCACTTGGTTGTTTTGGCCAATTTGGAGTGTTATTTTTGTTGTGCGACAACACTCTAAGACCTTGTCATTGATGGATTATGAGGCGGCACACACACAAACCCTTTTGAGGTTCGACCTCGTGCCTATGTCCTCTTGGTAATCCACCCGAGAAATTCACTAGTATGTAAGAACAACTTTAGTTACAATCTTGAACTCCCTTAGCTCGCACAAGAACTCTACCTCTCTTTTCTCTCACCCTTGCTCAAACTCTTGATGCCCTTGTAAACACCCTAGAATTCCCTCTTGAATTATCTGGTGTCTCTCTCTTAAAATTAACCTAGCCCTAAAAGTTCTATTTATAATGCATAGGACTTTAGCTACAAGTTAACAAGGAATAGAAAACCAAAACCCTATTAAACTAGGCTAAGAAACCCCAATAAAATAGGAAATCACGTCAAAACCCGAGATGAACACGCGAGCCACTGAAAAACTGATCGATCGAGCGACCACTTGCATGCACTTGTCCGCGAGCTGGAGCTCACTGCCCAAAAAAGATCAATCGCTTGGCTCCAGCCGCCGCACCTTCTTCTCCTTCAGCTGCTCCTCCTTGCAACCCCTTTGGTTCCTTCTTCCTCCCGCATTTGTGGTGAGCCAATCTTTAACAATTTCTTTTGTAATTTCTTCGTAAGAATGAGCATACAAATTTGTTTATTGCTCTGATGTTTTGGGAATTTCACAATGATTAAAAAAACAAAGTAGATGACAAAAAAAAAAACAAGAGATATAAAGAAAGAGCCATGCTGGGAATGTACAGAAATTGTAGTATAGATTGTTCTATCTCCCACTCTTTAATTTCGTTTTTTTTTATTTTTATCATTGATATGTTCAAATTGCGAAAATGCTCTCTAGATCATAAAGAAGAAAAAAAATGCATTAGTTTATAAATACCACAAAAATTAAGGTAGGCAGAGGCTAGCACTAGTTCCTTGGTATTATTCTTTCTTTTTAGATTGTACATATTTTCATTGTTGTACTCAATTCTAATTAGTACATAGGAGGATTAAGAGTACTTAAGAGAAGTACATGTTCATAGTACCAAAGTGAGAGTACTTTATCTTGGGTACTATGAACAACATAAAGCCACAACCATATAGTAGTAACCAAGAGCGAATTAGAAGAGCATCAAGCGCAACTAGGAACATCAAGCCAAGCACAACAACATGAAAGACAAGAGCAAGAATATAAAGACATAAACAAATCCAGTTATGCAGGATATGCAGAACCGAGATACAATCCGAGATCATAATTGATAAATAAACATACATATTTAGCCAAAAATAAAAACTAAAAAACATATAGCAGTAGCAGAGGTAAGTCTTGTGAATGGGACAACAAAAGGATTTTTAAGGAACAAGTTCTCTAGAAATATTTCCTAAAAATTATTTTAAAAGAAAAAAAATATAGGATAAGGGAAAATGTTAAAAGAAATGGAATATATTCTTAAAAAGGAAATGCCAAACTTTCGTTCATACTAAAGTTGTATATACACACACGTGGTCATTCACACGTGAATACCATCAATACAATCACAACATAATATGGTCATCCACCAAAATACCATCCATTACTCAAAACACTAAGAAAATTCGTTTAAGATCAGAACAAGTTCCACTTACCCATGAACTGTTGTCGAAAAAGTCCATATAATTTTAAATCAACAAAACAATTTATAAACCACATCAACATGTTAATCATAAGCCATTAACATTATGCAAATCCACATTATAATAAATATAATACTTGTAATTTACTCACCTCTCGTCCAAGCTACGTTCTTGATCAACTCAACGAATCCACAATCTCAACTAGGAACTCTGGTCATGG
This sequence comes from Prunus avium, assembly GCF_965620075.1. Taxonomy (NCBI): domain Eukaryota; kingdom Viridiplantae; phylum Streptophyta; class Magnoliopsida; order Rosales; family Rosaceae; genus Prunus; species Prunus avium. The sequence goes on along the minus strand of NC_142290.1, from coordinate 23,355,583 downwards.
TTGAGATACCTTCTTCTTTTTTTGGGTCGAAAGAATGGAGATTCCATTAGCTTAGCAAGTTACAAAGAGGCCCAATACAACAAACAAAATAATAAAACAAACGCACAACCAAACAAAATAAAAACACAACCATAATACACATAATTTAGGCCCAACACAACAAAAAACCCTAAGCCGCACAGAAACCCTAACATCACACCTAAGAACTAAGCAACCGCCGCCCGATCTGTCTTCGCTGCCAGTAGAGGAAGGTCCATGAGAACCGACAAAGGAGATCTAAAGAGCATGAATTCGGGGAAGCAAGCCACCACCGTGCATCAAGCTCTCAAGCGATCCATTGGATTGGTCTAAATTGACCATTAAACTGCAGAGCCAACTCCTCCAAAGCAAAAGCTCAGATTCATGGTTGAGATACTAAGAAGAAACTATTTTGCTTTCATGGTCATATACTTATATTACTTCCATCACAATAATCTTCAAAATAGTTGTTCAAATTAATCTCAAACTTCAGGATAAAACATTGCAATGTTTGTCTTTTCTTTGGTTGATTGTCAAGTAAGCTGTTTTATGCCCATGTGGCACGTTTTGAACCCCACTTTTATACTGATGTGGACAAAAAATTTGAGCTGCTTGAGAAAATTAAAAAAATCCAGTTGTCTCTAAAAAAAAAATTAAAAATTTAAAGATAAATTAAAATATCGCACCTCACAGGAGCATATGTCAACAACTTGTTCTTAATGCATTTCTTTTATAAAACAATGGAAGCATATATTCTCTGTATAAATAAGCATTAAAATTGTGAACAATTATCACTGATTGAAAACCCGTGTAGAGAATTCCTGTGTTCACACCTTTTATCAACTCTTTTTATGCTTTTTCCACTGCTTTTTATTCTCCTCCTCAGCAAGTAAAGAATCCAAATCAAAAGCAACCCGCATGTCTTTTGGATTTAGGACCCTGTTTTCTCAAGTTTTCGCCTTTTATTAGCCTTTCCTGCTTGCTTTTGGAATTGTATGACGTGGATGAACCTTTGCTTTATTTCAGTGTTTTAATGCAAATTTTGGCTCACCAATCTGGCTTCAAACAATTGGTGCTGAGAAGATGATAGTAGCCAAAAGTTGAAGGACGTATCTGGAGCCCTTTCTCAAGAATCAGAACCACATGTCAGCTGAACAGGTTCATAACCAAACTCAAATCCACAATATGCTCTGCCTTTAGAAAAAGGCTCTTTAGACATTACATTACTAGAAGCCGACCAATATCAGAATCTTTACTCCATTATACCATAATAGGGTTCATGAGCCTCTCTCTCTCTCTCTCTCTCTCTCTCTCTTTCTCTCTCTCTCTATATATATATATGCATTCATTCACAGATGAATCAACATTTACACTACCACATACAGATTTATACTAGAGTCACCTAGACACCGATCTTTGAATCGAATTTGATCTTTCGTCTTAAGTTAGGTCATAGCTTCTGCTGTTTCTTCTCCAAGATGGCCAAGACACAGGCACAAGAGAACCAACCTCCAGCAGGTACCTTATTTCTGTGCGACAAATTCTTTTTTTTTTATCCTTATGATATAGCAGGACTCACTTTTGTTTTGGTTTTTTTTTTTATTTTTAATATGGTTTTGGTTTGAAGGATACCCAACTGCAACTGAGAATCCCCCAACTGGGAAGAAGTTTAGGCCTCGGACTAAAAAGAAAGGAGACAGGGGCTTTATTGAGGGATGGTAAGTTGTTAGACATCTTATGCATCAGGTTTTTTTCCTTTCAATCATCATTGTAAAAATTTCTTAAATCTTAGAAAAGCAAGAGACCTGCTACCTAACTTGTAAGTCACCAACGGACCCAGTGGGAAAGAACCTTGACTTGCAAACCAATGGTCTCAGGTTCTAACCTCATGACCCCTTCGTAGTGTGTGTGAGCAACCCCCTCCCCCTTATAGTTTAGACTATCGATTGTATTAAAATAATAATAAATAAATAAACAACTCGCAAGCCAAAATCCAATAGAATCACTGCAGAAATTAGTGGACTTAATACCTAAAACCCAAATTACTGCATCCCCAAGCACTACGGATCTCCTCATAGTGGAACCCATTCGTCCTATACTCGTAGCATTCAAAACTGCCTACTTTTTTGCCTTTGTCCTGTCAATTGATGCTAATCATTTTGTTTCTTTTGTGATATTTATTGGTGCAGCCTCTTTGCCTTATGCTGCTGCTGGCTTTGTGAGGAATGCTTCTGAATTTACCATAAGCACGACTACCATAATAGCTTCCTAGCTTACTCTTGTATCTTTGTTTAGCTTGGGGCGGTTGCCTGACTGTTATTATTTTTCCCTGTGTATCCACATATTGTAATAATATACCATCATATTTTCCTTTTCTGCTCAGTCTTCTTATTTTTCCCTGCGTCTGTCTATTCTCCTTATACATAAGTACATTATACAAGTTACATCAAAGCAACAAGAACATTTGACATACATCCCACTTTTTTGAATGGGTTAAACATATTTTCTACAAATATTTGCCCACTATTACTCCAGGTACAAAGATGCGAGGTACATATAGAACCCTAATTGAATTGTTTTGGCACTTCCCAATTTTTCAAACAAGCAATTTATATCGAGCATGCCCCAGAAAAGTTATGTTTCCAATGCACATCGAGGCCGGAGAATCAAAGTCAATATATTTGAGATCGAAGACTCTGTCCAAAAGGCTTTTCCTTTTTACCATTATCAATAAATGTAATAATACACCATATCATATCTCATGATTCCTCTTAAATTTACAGTTATATTCTTAGGTCTAAAGATGCTCGAGGCAGATTTGGTGAAAAACAAAATTTATTGAAGCCAAAATGCATTCAAATTTAGTGAAAAGCCATATTAATCAATAACTAACCACTGAAGGATGCTTCTCAGATGGTATCCGATAACGGGAACAACTTTTCCAGCTTGTTATTTGAAAGGATCCTGCTCGGGTCCAACTCCTTTCGTGCTTTATTGTATGCATCAACTGGAAAACGCTTTCTTAGCCTGGCCTGGAGAGCGGCAAGCTCTTCTTTGTCCTTTGGAACCTGTGCACGATACACATGTCTAAATAAAATGCACAACAGTGATAATATAACATGTTTTATTCAGCCATTGTACAAAAGATAAATTGGTAGAATTCCTAAAAGCAGCTTGATCAGCTACAAAACAACTTTAATCTGGACACGTTACAATAGGTGTTGCCTTAGAAAAAATTTTGTTGTTGAGATTGCAAGTGAATGCAAACCCTGTAAAAAATTAAGTTTGCTAAGATGTTAGAAATTTAGCATGAGTTTGAGGGTATAGAAAACAATAAATTCACTCTTCAGGATTCCATAATATCATGGTGGTAACATCATTTAGAAAGATTCTACAAAGACAATCATCTAAGATGACATTTAATACCTCAATCTTTGCCCAGTGTTCATAAGCGGAATACTTATCCCACAACTGTACTTGGGTCAGACGCCTGTAGTGGAAAAACTCTTCTGTAATTTCCTTTCTTTGGCGGGCATCCATTGTAGGAAGGTACATGATTATACCAACCTGATACATAATTTAAAACAGCTTTTACACATGAGCATTGTAGTTGGTAACAGCATTTGATAAGAGAGTTAACTAATTCCACATACATGTAACGTAGCAGAGATATGTAATATTTTGGCCAGGGTGAGTATCCAATACAGATACAGCCCCAAATACGGATATGGATTCTAATATGATCATTGTATGTTACTACACTTATTTACTTGGTGGTTGATTATTTTTTGTCACATTTAAATAATTTTCACAAAAACCTATTTCTCAATTGTCCAAAGCAAAATTAAGTACTTACTTTTATTAGTTGAAAAAATCTAAAAGTACCAGGCGATTCTATTCCTATTAAAATTGGGTACGCATTCTTAATTTCTAATTTGTATATAGTGTTGAGAGTACTGTACCACATCGTGGAAGTAAAGCCTCGCAGAGTAGTACTAAGATACATGATGCCTTGGGCTTCTCTACCCAGTGTCAACTGTTGTTGGGTTGGATGTATGATACATGATACTAAACAAGTTAAATAGGTGTACAAAATTACAAGATACTATAGTACCTCATCTTTTTCATTCTTTGCAGTTTTTTTTTGGTAGACAAATTAGTTGTTGACGGACTTCTCGTTCACCCTACATATTTTCTGTCACTTTACTCATAAAGTTTGGTTCTTATAAAAACAAATACATGTGAAGTAGGTTGAATTCTCATAAAGGTGTTAAATGGTGACCTATTTCAAGTGGGTTGTATCATGTCATATCATTAACAAGATCCATTTATTACACGGGTCAATGGGTTCTGGATGAAATCTGTTTATTAACAGGTTACACAGGTAGTGATGTGTTACGTATTTAATAAATATGTCATGTTTGTGTTAGAACCTATGCCAGAAACACCAGCAATAAGCACAAACATCCTCTGTATGTTCAATGTAAAGGGAATATACTTTTACACTAAACCCCAGAAGACTTGTACCACCAATTCATCTATCATGCTTAATCAAGGTAAAATAAAAAACCTCAACCCTAAAATTGTCTTGTATGCATGGTCAACAAGTGATTAACGTTTTTAAACCACTGACACCTTTCTAATTCAAGATATGCATAAGGAATTAACCCAAGAGATATAAAGAACAATGCAAAGAAACATTGGTTCATGAAATTACCCAAGAAAATATATCATCGTCTTTTGTACTTGAAGCTGGACTCATGGGGCTCTTAGTGCATGCTGTCCAGCGCTGCTCTATTGGAGCAGGTGCTGGTACCTCGTTCTTCTCTATGAGCTGCTTTACATCTTCTATGTATTCAAGGTCTTTCAAGCTTGGTTTGGAAAGGGTTCCAACTGGAAAACAAGTTTCTGAAACCCACTGTTGACCACCACAATCAAAGCCCAGAATTTCATCACTCCATCCCACTCTGTATCCCTCTGACTTCCTCCAGAATTCAGCCTCAGCTTGATTAACTTTTACAACATGATCTTTGTCGAGAGGATCTAGGGCAAGCAGTTTATCTCTCAACTCTGTAAATGAGAGCTCATTTATGTCCACATCATTCTCAACTGGAACTACACTGCAAGTAAAATGTGTAAATGGTTAGCTGCAACAAACAGATGAATCAACACAATAGCAATATGGGAGTTTTTGGGTATATGAAGCAAAAAAGAAAAGATAATAGAGGAAGAACAATGGAGGACCAGTAATCCGTTTTATGCTAACACAACAACACCAAAGACAGCTCTAGGAGTTTGCAATCCATGCCCACCAACTGCATACAACATTCCAGTTGGGATTTCACGACCTGGGTTGACCTTGGTTACACCAACCCCAACCAAGTTTGCCCAAGCTTACAAGAGTATAAGTGTATGCATCTATATTAAGTGCTAATGAGTATTGTCTTAACAGTACATAAACAGAGTTCCAAGTTCTAGTAGTAAGAAATCTAGAATATCAAAGCCACTGAACATTGAAACAGAGAAATGAAAGAAAAAGAGCAATCATTTAAGACCATGTTGCAAAAAGTTTTTGTTTCCCATTTCACCACATAGCTCTAGCAGTACTTTGATGCCTTTACTTTATTGCACTTGCACAGGTCCTCTAAGCCAAGAGAATATGAAAATAAAGAAAATGATAAATGATAAAAGGGAATAAGAGACATTCAGCAGCTTATTCTCCTTCAGCTCAAACAGGAGAAAATATCTTGCTAGATTATATGGTTGAACAGGACCAGGAAACAACTTTACCTGCACTTCTGGAGGCATTCCTTGTAGAGATCTCGAACGTGCTGTATGGCTTCATCACTGCTATATTTGGGTTTGAACTTTGGGGGACCTTTCCATTTTGATACAGGGTTACACGTCACAACCACAACAGTGTCGCTATATGGAATATAAAGGTACTTCACATGTTTATTCTCAGATAGTAATTTCCTGTGAAACAATCAGATCATGTATCATTCATTTCCTGATTCCATATCGCACTATAATATTAATGGTGCATGAGCTCACAGTGAGTCAAAATACGAGAGAGAGAGAGAGAGAGAGAGAGAGAGAGAGGGAGAGAGAATTCGTTATAAATAAGCAAAAACAGGACATACAGAGTGAGAGAGAGAGAATTCGTTATAAATAAGAAAAAACAGTATATACAGCTTACCCTTACTAATCAATATGACTTCTGAGATTTAAGAACCACATGTACATGTTGATGCATCAGTGATTGACAATTTTTATTTTTCACCGGAAAGTGTTGCTATCACTAGCTGAAATGATCATTCTTTTATAATGTTGTTTTGTTAGCAGCTATTAAGTGAGACTAAAATTTTCAAATTTTGAGCTTTTTCTAACTTACCTTTTTTGTGAGTGGTTTTTATTGTAGTTTCTCTTTTTTCTTCAAAAAAAATATCACTAGATGAAATTCAATGAAGGGTTTGCATTACAAGCCACCACAATCAAACAACTTTGAAATCTCAGCACTCAATCGAAGTGTTTTCACCATCCCTTAAAACATTGTAAAACCCTAGCTCCAAACCAAACAATGGTTGCCTCACACTCAATAGTTTTCATCGTTCCATAAACTTGTTGCAATTTGCAACTTGCAAGCGACACTCATGCATTGTGTACTTACTATCTGAATGAAAGATAAACCAATAAATCTAACAATGAAAGGAATAAATAATTACTTATGATTTTTCTTGATCTCTTCCATGTTTGAAACAGCAGTGTGCTCTACAAGCTCCTGTCTCTCAACGCACTGGATGGTGACTTCAGCAACCACTCCAAGGCCACCAAGGCCACACCGGGCTAAATAAAACAGCTCTGGATCTTTCTCTTTCGAGATTTCTATTGTTCCCTTAGCAGGAGTAACCAGCTTCATACTGATCACCTGTTCATCCATCGGAGGCAATTTTGCACCAGTACCATGTGCACCAACCTACACGCATATGAACATGAGGCAAAGAGAAAGATCATATTAGCAAAAATCAAAATGTGATAAGGCCAGTCAATTGGAAACAGTTAAACCAAAACCCACATCAAACTTAACAAAAAAAACAAACCAACCTGCAAAATGCCACCAATCTGCTGCTCCCTAATGGAGGCAAAGTTCTGCAGAGTAAGGCCATGTTCCTTGATCCCATCGACCAATTGCTGCACCCTTATCCCAGCTTGCACTCTCACTCTCTTCTTCTCCTTATCCACCTCCAAAACCTTATCCATCAGCGCCAAATTGACCATTCCAGCCCTGGACAATCCAATCCCATTCGGGGACAACCCGGACCCGACAGGCCGAATCCGGGTTTTCTTCTCATGGGCATCCTTGACAACCTTTTCCAGCTCTTCAAGGGTCTCAGGCTGGTGGAAAACCCGGGTCTGGACCTCATGGGTCCCGCTCCAGTTGGAGACTGTGTGGAGCTCCTCGGGCAGAGGAGCATAGCGGAAAATCTGCGCTTTTTTGTGCTTGGCGTTTTCAGGGAAAGGGAAGGAGTAGTAGGTGGCTGCAGCGGAGAACAAGACGAGGGCTGTGTAGCCCAAGTACTTGCGGAGCTCAGAGGCTGATGAAGATGCTGATGGCGATGAAAGACTGGAACATGCGCGCGCTGGGCTTAATGGGTTCAGTGGGTTTTGGGGGATGGTGGTGGAAATGAGCGGCTTGAGGTGGTTGTGGTGGTGGAGGGACTGGAGTGAGCGTCTGAGAGTGAGAGCTCTAAGCATTTTTCCGTTTTTACCTTTTTTTTTTTCTTCCTCTGCTCCTCCTTCCCTCTTTAGTATTTGGGATCGGAGAAATAACCAAAAATAGCCAAAACTTCACCCTTATTTTCAAAAATGTCAGTTTTTTTGATCAATTTTAAAGGGTTAATCGTTTTATTAGTCCCTGAATTTAGACCAGATTTTCATTTTAGTCCCTCAATTTCCAAAATAGTTCCCGTGGTCCTTTAACTTCACTCTCGTTATGACAAATAGTCCTGCCGTCAATTTTGTTAACTTTTTCTGTTAAATGCAAGGGCAAAATGGTATTTTTTATGTTAAAACAAAATAAAAATAAAAAATCATATCTTTAATATAACAATAAAAGAAAATCAAATAAAAAACCAACAAAAAAAAAAAGAAAAATCAAGTTTGGGGGAGTAGAAATCGGGATAGAAGGGGAGAGAGAGAGAGAGTTTAATTTTAATTTTTTATTCATATTTTAATCAATTTTATACAAAAATACCATTTTACCCCTGCATTTAACAGAAAAGTTAACAAAATTAATGGCAGGACCATTTGTCCTAACGAAACTGAAGTTGACGGACCACGGGAACCATTTTGGAAATTTAGTTACTCAAATACAAATCGGGTCTAAGTTCAATGACTAATCAAACGATTAACCTCAATTTCAAATATAGAAAAAAACTCACCTAAATAGACACAAATGCCCTCAAATTTAAAACTCACATAAACCTAAAAAAGAAAACCCTATTAGATTGGGAATCTTTGTACATACATTTGCAGAGAGTTCGTTTGCAGACATATTGCTACCATAGTCAAACGGTGAGTGCAGTTCTTCCTTGGCTCTTCGTTTCTTCGTTTATTCTTCATACTATATTTATAAAATTATCAAACTTATGGAAGTTTGTTTTATCAAGTATTTATAAAATTAAAAATGGTGTCCTGTTTTTGTATCTTTTAATCCTGCATCGTCCGTAGTTTAGAGTGCTTAGAAACTCCCTTTTCCTTAGTATTAAAGGTAGTCATGGTGGGGGTTACAATTTAAGAGAAAGAAAAAAAATATTGTCATCTAAAAAAGAGGAATCGTATTTGTGGTCGAACGTGGGTTTGGAAGTTTCCATGCTGGGCAATACTTTGGCCTCTGGTCATATGTCACCGTTGCCACTCGAAAGCGATTCTGAGGTGAGTAGACTCCCCTGTGCCACAACTGTCTATGATGTATTTTACATCATGGAGACACTCTAGGACTGGACTCACTTCACGTTCGTGTAATGCCTGCCTTTGAAGCCCCTAACTTTGTCCTTGGTTTTGCTAACTTAATGTCCATGGGTGCGGCATTTCTGGTGATGGAGATTATAACTCCCTTGAGCCCTATCCGAAGTGCTATGATTTAATATCATCAATTCACTTTGAGCCCTAATGATACCTTCTTCCCCTCAAGAACTGTGTTGGAGGGTGAATTCTAGGGGTTCAATCTTACATGAGTTCTTGTGTAATTTACCTATGCCAAAAGATACGATTTATAGAAGGAAACATCACCAATGCCCTTTCTTGGATTAGGTAGGAAGCTGCCAGAGAGGAAGCCAAATGGGGCCTACTTGTGGCCTTCCTAACACCAATCACCTTGTTCACGGTGTGTGATGTGAGACATGTCATTTGGTAACTTGGCTTAATAGTTTTCTAACTATACAGGCTATGTTGTGCATATCATTTGCGAGAAAAGTGTTGGTATTTTCTTTGTTTGCTTATTAGTGGAAGATTTTTCTTTGTTTGCTTATTAGTAGCATTCTGCCGCTTGTTTAGACTACAAATACAAAAACAGACGCATATGTACATATACATATGCATGCTGTAACTTCCATTTATTCATGCCAGTGAATTATTATGTTGATGTATTCATGCTAGTGAATTATAAAAATTGAGGTTCAGTATCACACCTAACACCTCCCCCAATCTTGAACATTCCCAAGTATCACACCTAACACCGCCACCACCACCATCAACACCAGCATCACTCATTTATATTAGATTGATACCTCTAAAAAGATAGTCATTAAATTCCGTAGACTTTTAGGTTAGCCAAAAAGATCAACATTAAACGCTATCGACATCACCACCTCTACCATATTGCGATGACCATGACCATAACCACCCCAAACACCTTAAGCACTAGCAGCCTCGCCATCAGAAATGAAGAAAGACATAAAAACAAAGAAGAATCTACAAAGGAGGCAAGGCCTCCAAATCTTAAGCTAGAGCAGAACGGTCAAGCAGAGAGAGTCGAAACTGACTGGGTGAGATAAAGGAGAAAACGAAACAAAGCCTGGAAGTTAAAAAGAAAATCTAATACCCAAAACCGTATAAGATAAAGTATGCGTAAACTATAGTTGTATTCATGGTACGCAATAATCAGCATTTAAGAGCACAAACTACTCAACACCACATCAGTATTATTCTGTACAAAACATGCATATATGGGATAGCCACCTATCAAGCCAACTTATTGACGCCTAAATCCCAATTAGTAGGGAAGGGCTCTTTACATAGTACCAATTACGACGTATATTCTCTTGATGCCCATCTCTCCTCATACCTTCCAAATGAGTAGGCTGTTGACGGAACCTCAATCATGTGAAGAGGGTCGGGTTCAATGCCATAATCTGTTAGCGGTCTATGCTCGAGAACATCATCGTGACCTTTCACGAATTCAGGAATTTCCACCTCTCCCTTCTTTATATCCTCCCAAAGGTACTGCAGGCGGCTTACATACTTGATTTTCCAATATAGGCTGCAAACAAAGATAATTTTTAGAACAAAAACGAATACCACATCGATTATGCTTCCCAATTCACTGTTGGCTGTAACTTAGACATGGATTCAATAGGGAAATATAGTCATTTGAGGATGCTTGGGCATAATCTGCATGACTACGTAGTACATCCTATAATGTTGCTTGAAACATAAATTGAAGAATTTCAACATCAGCCATCAAAATGATTTTTTTTTCTTACTTATCTCAAAGGATGATTTGTCTAAATTGCAGTTAATAATCACCAAGTTTCAAGACAGTATTAAGCAAAGTCAAGAGACATGTCAATAATATCAAAATACTAATCCACAAACTCTCCGTTATATTCACTAATTTGTTTGTTTTTCATAATAATAATAATAAGAAATCATTATTAAATTAGATTGTGGGTTTACAAAGTATATGAAATCACTAACCCTCCAGTTAAGAAGAATCGGCCAAGAGTGGCAAAGACAAGTCTTGATCGGAGCCCAGGGTGAATGAAGTACACAATCTGAAGCCTGTCCTTCAAATATGAAGGAAGGTCTTCATAAATCCACCTTAAGATAGTTATGCCAGGGGAGTTATCCTCCTTTTGCACAGTACTATGCATGTAAACAATGCAGTATGGCCCTTCTGGAAGCTCACTGCATAATTTGTGGAATATATACCTCTTCAGCCTATCTCCACTAACAACTGGAGCTGTAGAAAGAAAATCAGACAAATTAAAACAATTGTCATATGCCACAGGGTTTTTCAAAAGTAGAATAAGGAGATTGAAAACAAAAAATCAAGAATTAATTATTTTACCACCAATATAAATATAAAAAAGAATTTATCCAAACCAAAAGGAAGCAAAATTCCATCTTCTTTGCGAATGTTAAATGCAAAACCAGACATAACAAACCCCTAAAAAGTTTCAACTAAGATAACATTCCCTCCAAACAGAACCCATTTCACATCAGCATCAACGCCACCATTATATCCAGCCATTAGGAGTATTTAAAATTGACTTTTACAGCTCAAAAACCAAAGGCCAAATACTCCCACATCATGCCCGAATCCCAGCCATCTCACATTTGCAAACATCCTAAAAGCAAAAAATAACTTATACAGAGTACAAGAAGGGAGATATCCTATCCCTTACAAAACTGAAGACCATTTTTTTCTGATTGAATTATTGAGAAAGATGGTTTATGCTAAACAGGCTGAAGTCAACAACAAACAGGACGGTGATCACCAACCCCTAATTTCTTGCTTTGAAATACTAAATCTGACTATATAGAGTGTGTTATATTTAACTCAAAGCACAAAGTGCAATTTGTTTCCAATGAGACACATCTAGAATAGAAAAACACATAACTCTTTCCACAAATTAGCAAAATTAAGCAACCTAAGGTAAGTCCCTGCCACAAAAGGTACTACTCTATTAACAGCTTCTACAGTTCACAGAACAGACCATTACATATTTCAAAAACTAAAAAATTAAGTAAAAAGCAGTTCCATAAAACCCAGCTGTTCCATGCCCAAGGGAACCACAAGACCTACAAAGATAAATAAAAGTAAAGGGTTTAACCTAAAAGAACACAAGAAAATTATCAGAAACACAAAGTAGTTTACCCAAAAAACTGTCAATTACCCAAACAAACATAGAAACTCTTCAAATTCAAACGAAACCCCGAAGCCAAAATAATTAGGACATTCTTATATAATCAGTTAACTCAGATATGGACGAGTAAAATACACATCTCAGCTAAGAAACAGGTTTTTATTTACGCAGCTAGTTTAACTAAAGAACAATTCACCCACTGTAACAACAGATAAGGATAGTTGGATCTGTTTGTTTACCGGGAAAGTATTTTCCCACTATGCGAAAAATACGATTTCCAGACTTGTCATGGCCCTGAACACGAAAGAACTGCAAGAGCTCGAGATCGGAGAAGTCCTCGTCGGCAATAAGGTTCTGAGGGCAGTCGTACCAATTCTCTTGTTCTTCGACCTCTCTTTCTTCGTTCGTCAAGAATGGCCTCGCATCTATACCCAGATCCGATGCCAGTACCACCACCGAGAAGTCCTCCGACGAGCTACCCATCTCCGGTTTGGTTGATTTCTCTCACTTTCTCGCGCTTTCTCGCACTTTCTCTCTGTTTTTCTCTGTGTGGCTGTGTGGAGCACCTTGGGATGGAACAGGGAGTGGTGTTGGATATGTGGAATATGGGCTCAGTCAAATTGGACACGTGGGGTGATTTGATACGGTAGTTCAAGAATATGCAGCAGTGGCAGACTGGGAGTGGAAGTTGTCTCAAGACCATGTGTCCTTGAGCACACATGATTATGACTAACTGTTTATATTTGTTTTTCTCTTTAGATATCACCAATGATGTGGAATTTTTTTGAACGGATAAGGCAATAATGTTAGGGAAGGTAATTAAGAAAAAAATTGTTGAGTTAATTACTAAACCACTCGGACTAATAAAATTGTCTTTCTAAAATGGCTAAACATAGTTTTAGTCAATGTACAGTTTTAGTCAATATACTTTCACCAAAGATCACATTTGTGTTGTAAATGCATGAGTTGATGGATGACCATCATATCTCTTAGTATTCTACCATTGGATTTTATGTAACATATGCATTAAGTATTTGTAATTAGTGCTTGTAACTTATAGGTATATTGTAAATGATGGTATTCAATCTCCTATCTTGTAAGCCTATAAATAGGTGGTTCTACTAAAGATTAAGCAGAATAAACATGGTGAAACTTTATCCTTAGCATATCATTTCTCTCTATATTTTCTCCATCTAGCTTTATAACAATTTGATCATTTTTAGTTTTCACTAAGCTACTAGGCAAAAAAATAAAAATGAAATCCTAGCCGCTCTCTCCTTTGTGAGCCCCAAAGAAAAACTCCATAGACGGGAAGCAGGAAGAAGCGTCATTGCCCCTCCTCCCCTCCTCTCTCATTGCCTTTTTCTTTTGGGTTAGTGAATAAGTCAATTGGGGCATTTTGAATAAGAAGGCTTTTGTGATGATTTCTTCTGAGCCATACTTAGATAGAAGTTTCCCATCACCATTTTTAGGCATTCTCAAACAAATCATTTTCTGAAAAACCGCTCTCTAACATTGTTCATGTTCTCTAAATTTGGGTCTACATCGTCTTCGACGGAGGTTGCTTCAAATCACCAAATTGTTCTTTGTCATATATTGAGAATACAAATTTGTTTTCTCATTTTCATTGTTTGGAAACATTTCACAAAAATATCTTTAGAAAACATTACCATTTAATGGTCTTTATTCTCATATTAATAGTGTGGCTGACTTTTTCTTGCAAAAAAAGTTAATATAAGCTTTTTGTAGGGGTATTTTTCTTCCGGCGGCAGGTGGGCTTAGCTGATGAAATTGTCCCCTTTGTCTGAGTTGGAAAATTAAGCCCCAAAATGATTCGAAAGGGCAGCAGGGCCTTAGGAAGTATTTTGGTTACCTCCACCAACCAAAACAACAGCAACTTACAGATAATTTCTTCATGCTTACAGATAAAATCTTGGGCTTGGCATGAGAGGCATGTGGCATGGAAGCAAAATCAACATGAGTTTAGCACTGAGGGAAAATTAAGTGTTTCTAGGGGAAAGATGAGGTATTAAGGTAGGAGAGGAAAGGGTTTTGCAGAGAGGTTTGGTTGAGGGAAAGAGAGAAATGGGTGACTTGAGTATCACTTCCGGCAGCTCGTCGGTGACTCTGAGCAGCCTGCCAGAAGAGGAAAAAATGAGGGGAATAAGGGTGATAGACCAGCAAAGCACGAAAATTACTGAGCTTGCAGGTAGGAGAGGAAGCTTGCTCTCCCCCGTGTGTTGTGTTGGGTAGAGAGGGGTCCTATTTATAGCTGCTGGGATTTGCTCTTCTCCAAGAAACCCTAATGGTTTCCTCCTAATCTAGCTAAGCTTTCCTCCTTCTTTCTTCTCCTCCCTCTTGACTTACCTTATGGTGGCAACAATTAGCTCTGCCCAATCCTACAAAATCAGAGACTTTTGGGGGCTCAAGGCTCCCTCCCTTGGCTGCTTCAGAGGAGAGCCTCTATTTTCACCCATCTTCTTTCTCTTCTTTCTTCCTTTTTCCATGGCCAAATTTGATGAAGGAAAGAAATTGGGTTTGTATGCTGGTTCAAGGGATGGCATCCCTCTTTGTGTGCTAATATCCCTTGGTTCCTTGAAGGATTTTTGCTTGGAACTTGCTCCCCCATGTGCTGGAACCTCCAGCAGCTTTATTCAATAAACCTTCAGACCTCCCCCTTCGTGGCTTTTGTTCTCCCAGCCAGCTGAGGTAATTGTATGGGCCAAGATGGCTCATTAAGTAAGTGGGCTTTTTGGTTGAGTCAATAGGCTACTTTTTGATTGGGCTATTTTCATTAAACGTTTGGGCTTTTGGTAAGGTTCATAGGCTATTTTGACTGGGCTATTTCTTCCTCTTGTGCTCACCCACATGTTTGGGCCTAAGAAATGGGCTTGAGTCCCGAGGCTCCCAAGCGACTCGGGGCTTCCATTTCTCGGCCCATCAATGGGCCTCATGTTGATTTATTACCATCCATACCACAACCCACTCAAGCAAGCCCCGGGCATTTGAGTGGCTTGGGCCCACTTAAGCATGTAGCGCGACGTGTTGCTTATTTGCTTGGCGTGGCATGTGTGCAAGCGCGTATGACGAACTTTCGCATGCCCTAATCGGGCTTCTCCTCGGTAAGGTATTGCATTGGGTCGAGAATTTATTTGGGCCGAACCGTGGATTTTTGGGCCTCAACACTTTTATATAATCATCTAATCCTAAGTGACCCCACTTTCTAGGTTCGATTCTTCCCTCTTCTAATATCGCTTGTATATGGTCTCAGGTTCAAATCCCCATGACATCTTGATAGTATGTGTGTGAGAAGTCCCTACATGGTCCTCGACATTAACATGCGTGCTCACAAGTAGTCCATGTCATCATGTTTCGTCCAAAAGTATGTTAGATTGATGACGTGGCACATATCCAATGACATGACACCCATTCTAAGGTTAGGTAGGGCTTGGGCTTAGGATTTGAAACTCTCGACCAGCCCAAGGTTCGCCTGTGTATGCCCTTCTTTTTTTAAGATTTCATTGATGCACTCTCTAACCTCATGTTATACTAAATCAAAATAATGTAATATGTATGATAAAGTAATAAACTTCTTACTTTGTTTACACGTGTTATAAATTAAGTTAAATTAAGTACCTTAATTAAATTTTACTGCCAATCCCCCACTTCCCAAGGTCAATTTTTCATATATTTCATCCATCTTTCCGTCAAATTAGTCATGTGGGAGGCATGTGACGCCCATTTTTTTAGAGCAAAACTGTCCATTCCGTGGGTCATTAAAGTTCAATTGTTTGAGCGAGCTCAAACTAAAAGGCTTTTTAGCATGACTCTTCCAAGTCTCCTAGGGGTTGTCTATTACACAGGCTTGACTTGGAGTAAATTTAGTCCCATGTTTATTTCATCTAATTCTAGTCTTAAATGGGATTGTGAATATTGGACCCACCAAAAACACCTCCTTATGAGGGGACTAATAAACCCATGTGGAAAGAGATGATTAACTAGTCCCATACTCACCAATGTATTAGATACATATATCATATTGCAATAATAATAACATATATTATTATTATTATAATATACCCATATATATTATATTATATTATATATTATATATATACACATATACTATAATGTACACACACACACACACACACACATATATATATATATATATATATATATATATATATATATATATATATATTAAAACGTCCTTTGTCCTGATCCAGGATATCACAGATGAAGTAATTTTAGGTTTACCTTTCATATCTCTACTTTACCTCTTTTAGGTAGAATATGATGGAGTCACCTCGAGTCATTTAGGAGAAAGAGTTAAATTTGAATTTTTAACCAAACCAGAGTTACACAGTCTCAAGTCACTCCAAAAGTCAGCCGTTTCCAAATCAGTTAAGTTAATCCAGAATAAAACAAAACACGTTAATTTTCTTAAGGAAGAAGTTAAATTTAAACGAGTAGAACAACAGTTAGTCGACAAGTCTCTACAGTCTCAAATAAGTAAGTTTGAAGATAAATTAAAAGATGAGGCTTCAAAATCTGTTTGTGTTGGTGACTCTGGGGATTTTAATTTTTCTTCAACTGGGATTTTCTCGTAATTAGGTTGAACTACTTGTGCCTTTTTTCTTAATTCTCCTATCTTAAAATCGATTAAGGCTTTTTCTATTTCTAAGTCTCTTTCTGTGGTGGAAGAAGATCCTGTAAACGAATGTCTTGCGGGAATCTTAAAGGATTGACTAGGAGTTGGTAACTGTTCTAACTGGACAGTGGATTTGACTGGTGGTTGCTGTCTACCAAAATTAATTTTAACTGTACCGTTTAAATATTGTTCAATGTAGTCTAAATTGTTTAGACTTCGTTGAATCGGGGTTGGTTGACTCTCAGTTGTTAAGAACCAATCCTGGGGTAACTTAACATCTGACCAATTAATCATTTGAGGAACTGTGACATTAGCACTAGATGTGTGACTTTGGATTAACAGAGTTTGGTTTTTTGGACTGTTACTAAGGGCTTGGAAGTTCATATTCGTGCCTGTGACTTTGTAATAAATTCTGTAAATTAAAGCTAAAGGTTGACTACCGGGTAAAATATTGTAACCATGGGTTTTAACATTTAAAGTTAAAATTTTTAGAATATGGGGATCACTTAGGCTAATTGTGAAATATGGGTAACAATCAAAATGGACAGGACCATGACATAGGCTTGACTCAATGATTCCTCAGACTTCATCCTGGAAATCGTGAAATCTGGCATCTCGTAGGCTTAAAAGAATTGAAGTGTCAAGACCTAACTTGGTTAGAGGTTTAACTGCAACTCGAACTAGACCAATATGCAAGAAATTATTACCATCTTTTCTATGTTTCTTAATTGACTCAAGATTAAGTAACTGGCATGTTTCGTGTTCTTTACTTAAGGCATAGACTTGTTCAATTGTCTTAACATGGGTGGTTGACTTAAATGACAAAGGTGACCATTGTTTCTTGTAAATTTATTTACTAGAGATTCTGGGTATATTCCAATCTTTACAAGTTAACTCACTGGTTGACTCAAATTCTACTTGTTCTTCATTAACTATGTTTGGGACTTGACTCAAGCTGGCTCTAGAACTTGAAGAATTAACTGAGTTGGTTCTTAGAAAGCGACTCATACTTACAAGTTTTTGATTCAAGACTCAAGAGGTAGAAGATCTACAGAAACTCCTAAGGCTGACTCAAAGGTACCTGTATCTCAAGGCATTCTCTCTCTCACCGCTCAGGCCGCAACCGCTCATGCCTCTCCTGGGACTTACTGTTTGGACTCTAGGACTTACTGTTTGGGTTGAGAGAAAAGGACTCAAGGGGAACAGATAACTAAGAACAGACGTCGGAAAGACTGAAGAACTTGCTAACTCAGGAGACTTAAACCAGCCACTTGGGCAGGATGAGTAGCAGACCTAAGAACTAGCTCGTTCAACTCTTACGGCTCTGATACCAGAAAGGGATTAGAAGCCAGAAAGGATGGCAGAACACTAGAAGCCAGAAGAACGGCGGAATGTAACTTGGAGGAAGATGAAGGCCCTAATGAATCGGTTTAAATGGAAATAAAAACTTAGAATTGAATAGACACAAATTATCAGAATATAAAAGTAATATGGAGTATAAGAGTAATTTAAAAACATTAAAATAACTTTGAAATTAGAATGTGAAGGACTATGATTTACTTAAAATAATAATGCTTAACTCAAAATAGTGAAGCTGTAAAACTTACAGAAATCCTTTGAAGGGCCTTTATTTAATGTCACTCAAAACACTCAAACCTTACAAGTGTTTTCTCAGGTTTAGTAGTCTGACAGAACTTTGAAAACTGAAAGAAATTACAAGCTTGAAAACAAATGACTCGAGAAGGCTAACTTATAGACTTTGGGATACATTGGATTCCAAAAATGGAATGATAACTCAAAGGAAAATAACTTTTACTTTGTCGGAGCATCTGCTTTAACTCTAGGTAAAACTGCTTTAACTTTTGCTTTAACTTTCACTTTGGGGGAAACTGCATGATAATTGGCTTTTCTTAACTCATTTTCAGGGGCTTGGAAATGGGCATCTAACTTTGACCAATGAATTTTAAAAGGTTTACTCAAGGTTCTTAACTGGTTATCTATCTCAAAAGATGAGGCTATATACATATATGTATATTATTAAACCCATGTATATATTATATATGTATAATTATCACGACCCGATTCGAGAATAAGGAATATTCCCGAATCAAGGTGTGAGTCATACGTCATAAGAATAAAATCCTACCACCATGATATGATGAGAAATAAAGCCACAAATAATACAAACTTACTTAATAACATAGAATTTGAGTCGCAGTAGCTCGTAGTTAAATACACACTAAGATCTCTATTAAACGATTGACTACTGTTGAGGCCCAAAAAAGTCACGAGAAGCCCAAAGACATTTAAGGCCCGATATAACATATAATTTTGGTCATGCGTTAATCCAAGCTATATTTTGGGAATTAATTCATTAATAGTGTCCATGCCATGCAAAGCCACTAATACATTTTTCATATGTCAATCACCTATCAAGCTTACATGAACCCAAGTCATGTGGTTACGGGGCTTGCATGAGGGATTGTGGTGTGGAAGGTTACGGAGGTCCACAAGGCCCACGGAAGCTCTTGGATAATGGAGACTTTGGGCTAGCTACTTGGGAGCACCAAAGTCCAAGCCCATTACTTAGAGTTCTCCAATGTGGGTAAGCAAATGAGATATTTTTCAAGCATTTCCTTTTATCCATAGGAAATAGTCATTTTCCAAATGCCTAGCTTTACCTGTTGGAAATAAGCCTTTTCCAGCACTCCCTATTACCCATTGGAAACAAGCCAATTCTGACACTTCCCTTTACCCGTTGGAAATAGTCATTTTCCAATGCTTAGCTTTACTCATTGGAAATAAGAATGTCCCAATGCTCCCTTTTACCCATAGGAAATAAACTAGTTCCAACACTTCCTTTTACCTATTGGAAACCAAAGAGAGCCTTCCCCCTCTATAAATTGGGAGGCATTTGCCCAGCCAAAATCAGCCTCTCTTGGTTGTTGCAAGCTTCTCAACAACCATGAGAACTCCTCTTCTTTTCTCTTTTTGGCTGTTGCAAGCATTCCAGCAGCCATCCCAGCCATCAACCTCCATCTTTTGACTGCTGCAAGCATCCCAGCAGCTGTCAACCAACATCTCTTGGTTGCTCAAGCCCCCAGCAACCATCGAACCACTTTCCTTTCTCCCTTTAGCTGCTGCAAGCATTCCAGCAGTCATCCCAGCTATTCCTCAACCATCACAACCAATATTTTCCTTCCTCCTCATACCCTTCCAAGCTATAAATACCATAGCCTTCAAGCCTCAAGCTTTTCCTCCCATCCTCCTCTTGAAACTCTTAAATCCCCATAGCCATAGCCATAGCCATAGCCACAAATAACAAATCATCAACACCCCAAACTCAAGCATATCCAACACCAAGCCAAGCACATGCATTCTCATTTGCTAAACTTGTGAATCTTTAGCTCCCACACTCCAAGCTCTCACGCCAAGCTAATATAATCTCAGATCTACATCAGCAAGTCATCTTCAACTTTTCGTCAAGCTGCCGAAAACGTCAACATCAAACACGCAGCCGCTGGAAGAAGAACATTGTACCCCATGGGACATGCTTTTCCCTCGGGATGCTTTGGGCCTAGTCCTCGCTAACTCAGAAAAAGGGGCAACGAAGGCTTAATCCACCACTCTATGGCGGTTCGAGAATTAACAAGCCCGGACGAGCCTTCCAACGGAAAAAGACCTCAACAACTACTTACAAATATAAATTACACAAATCAATAACAGAAGCCTAGTAGCTTGGTTGAAACCCGCTTCCTCAAACTTCACCTTGAATCTATTAGGATATGAGCATTCTAATGCCCAGTAGAGTACCGTCAAACCCCTTAAGGTTAGCTATCACAATTAATCAAAATGTCATGCATCAAACAACACAAGATACATAAATTATGAAACCAAATCAGATAAATAAATTTGCATATGCGATGATGCTTTGAACTCACTCCCTTCTAATCCCACTAATTCATACTTTAAGGCACCAAGCCTGCATGTCCCATACCATCCATTTTACCACTGTGGCTCCGAATACCCTAAAATATAAACTAGCGATCATCTTTCCCTTACTCCATTTTTCTTTTGTTTACAAATTTCTCAACCTTCACTTTTCATTAGAGGCCCTCCTCCCATCACCTCAATATATTCAAGCCCTGCTCCCGTCATCTGAATATATTCCACATTTTTTTTCCAAATATATCTAAGGCCTTCTCCCACCCCTTAGATATACCTCAACACAAACACAAATCCAAACACAATCGTATTTATGATGCATACGTAATGCAGCTCAAACTTCATTTATCACTGCGAAATAATAATACAGATAATAACAATAATATTTAAAGTTTAATCACATGAACAATAATATTTACCCAACATCAAATAATATCCATGGAGAAACATCAATAATAATATTCACATAACATCAAATAGTATTTCATCGAACCTCAAATAATATTCACCGCGCAAAGCAACAATAATATTCATATTTATATTACTATATATATATATATATATATATGTACCAAGATTAAAAGTGACATAGCCCAATCATTGGGAAATTAGGAAACCCTACTTCGTGTCCAGCTAGCTTAACCTTGCGCGCGTTCATCGTTGAAAGTACGCATTGTAGAACACCTAATTAAGATAATTTACTGATTAAAATTCATTGAAAATAAGGAAACACGTTTGAGTGTCCTACTAGGGCACGTAGACCTAAAGCCCCATGCTCGACAAGTTGTTTGACCTGATCGTTACTGCCTTAACCTCACATCCAAGCAAGCATAGAACCAAGTGTCAAGGAAAACCAATCTATTCCCCTCCTATAATAGTTCTACTCTTTGGGATGTTTAAAATCAGGTGGTTCGGTTCTAGAATCATTAAGAAAATTTAAAACATCAATTTAAAACAAAAACTTCAGTTTTGCTAAACATTTGGGTTGGAACACGTTAACTTTGTAAATTCACTAAATATTGGGTTTAAATCAAAATAATGTAAAATTTTCCAAATCACAATACTAGACATAGAAACATTCAAAATGTCAAAATTTGGTGGAAATTAGGCTTAAGGATGCATGTCAAAATAGAAACCAAAACAGACTAGGCTGCATAATGTTCTATTTTTCAGGTTTGTACACTTTATTTTGAAAAATCACCCAAATTTCAATTAATAACTAAACTGGATAAAACTTTCCATATTTGAAGAAGATATGTGAAAGTAAAATATATTAAAATTTCATGAAAATCCAAGTTCAGGAGGTTTTCAAACACATATTCAAAACAGGGCATGCATCAAAATCAAAACAGTTCCAGGCTTCCAGAAGCAAAGTAGTTTTCTATTGGTTTTTTTCTTTTGTAATGGGGCAGGTCAGGGAACCCATTCCCCAACGAAGGTAGGGATGGGGAATCCCCGATATGAATATTGCGGGTATGAAGGCGGGGATGGGGGAAAAAAGCTTAACGGGGATGGGGATGGGAATATACCCACCCCTGATTCAAACCATTGTCATCCCTAGTTCAAGCATCATAGTCTCTACTTTGAAATTTCACAACAAAAAAAAATTAATTTAAATTCAAAAGGCACAAAACCAACTTTGAAATAACCCTTGAGATATCCATTTTGATGTAACAATATCCCATAATGAAATTGGAACAAAAGCTCTTCGAAATAATCTAGAACTTCACAGAAACACACTTTGAAAGAGATATATATATATATGTCATTGTGGCATTCTAACCAACACTTAATTTACAACTAGTACTCAAAGAGACAATATGAAGATGAGCTTCATATCTTCAAAGAATCATTTAGTTGAGATGATAGTAGCTGATTTGATCAATGGAATGACAAGTAACAAGCCATTTGAGAGAAAGTACACATCTATAACAAGAAATTCAATATAATCAATGAACAAGTTTTGTTCATACCAACTTTCAAAGAGTCATAATCGTTGTGTTTTGCTGACCTTTGGATATGTTATAAAGAGGAGAATTTGGAGTAACTATCATGAAGAAACCATAGTGTTTTGAGCTTTTCAAATGAGTGTTTTGGACTGAAACCGAGGGAAGGAACTAGGGTCGAAGACTATAAACAAGTTCCACTCTAAACGTTCTCAAGGTGGCTATAGAAGTCCGATCAACCTAACATTTTGATATGTTATATTAGACAGAATTTCAAACAACTTTGATGAAGGACTAAAGTCATTTGAGTACAGAAAATCATAGAAACATATTGAAACTGAGCATACTATGGTGAAATCAGGAAATGGTAAATATACTGTGACCATACCAACCTTTTAGAGTCTATTGCTAGTTGGATTGAGCTGAAATTGGAGTATGTTATATGAATCACATAAATGAACAACTTTTATGAAGGAAGTTTTCTCATTTGAGCTTCCAAAATTTGAGTTCTCTGCTGCTCCAAGGAAGTGATGAATTTTGGATTTTGAGTAGGAACAAAAGAAGAATGAGGATGAAAATAAGGTGAATGAGGAAGAGAGTGATGATACAAGGAATGAGGAGGAAGAGAATAAATTCATGATTGAAGAATCTTAGGCTAGGTGAGTCATCAATTTAGAAGAGGGTGATGATACAATGAATGGGGAGGAAGAGAATAAATTCATGATTGAAGAATCTTAAGCTACGTGAGTCATCAATTTAGAATAGCTGACTCATCCTTTGTGAATTGAAGAATAAGAAGGGGGAAAGAATGGGGGGAGAGTTTGCTGCTGCCCTCCACGTTTTAGATTCCATTTTTTTTTCTTTTTCTTTTGCTTTTCTTTTTTGCCTACAAGGGTTTTTTTTTGTTTTTGTTTTTTTTGTAATTTTCACACATAGGGGTATTTCTGTCATTTTGGCCCAAATTTTAGAAAAGATATCCTACATGTTCGTTGAGTCGACTATTATTGCCCTAATTATAATGGTCTCACTTCAATTTCTTAAATGTCCTTTGAAATATTCACAAAATGTTACGTAATGGCATTTTTTATCAAACTTGAAATTACACACTTAATTCAAAAGTCTCAATCCAAAATCACTTGATAAAATACCCACAATCATTCTTCACTATAATATTATTTTCACTGAAATACGAAAATCCACATTTAATTTTTTGAGGTATTACAATAATATATGTATATATATATATATGTATATTATATAATACATTTATTCAAATTATTATTATTTTAATATAATAATTATGAATTGCATAGTACCCCAAATTCTACATCTCCCTTCCTCCATGCCCAGTGTTGGTAATCTCCTCCAAAGCCTCGATGTGCTAAAAATCTCCATTTGCCTACTGCTAGTTATATGCAATTGATACTATCTATTTTGACACAGTTCATACCTAGATCGAAATAAGCGATGCATATGGAGTTTGAGAAAATACCCAAGGGACATGAGATCGCAAGAATCAGAAAACACATAAACTTTCTCTCCACTCAGAATCATAACGAATTTGGGGGACTTCCATGGGAGGGCAGGGTAATCATGCTCTTAGTTTCTTGAAATTTCGTCGGGGATGATCATGATGAATCTCAATCAATTTCTTTTCCCCCCTTATCAGTAATCTCAATTTTATTTCAATATGCAATAAGTTAGCAACTAATTGACTAAGAGAAGCAGCAACCATGGCTCCTTTCTTTTTATTTGGGTTAATTGGAAATTCTCCATGTATATTAAAATCTAGAAATTTAGACATATTCCCTATGCTTGATCCTTTTTTGTTTTTCTGAGCAAGCGGAAATAGAAGTTTTAATTTAGCAGCATAAGGAAAAAAACGAAAGAAAAAAAAAGCACAGAGATCAACCTTCCTCCTCCTTACGTCAATCTTCCTTACTGAGTATTTGATTTTGCTATATAGGTTGGGTTCGTTGTTTCTTGTTATGGATGAAAATGGTGTGTGGACTTTGATGTTATTTCAAAGGCAAAAAGAAGATTGAAGAGAGGAAAAAAGGGAAAGTCATGAAAAAGAAGAAGATGTCTTGAGAGAGAATGTTGATGCTTTTAGGAAGATGTGAAAACATAAATGAGGAGAGAGAAAATTGAATAGCAAAGTTAATTAACTTAAATTGTAATTATTTTAAGATGAAAGAATTAGTTTGTTTAATCTCATCTATTTATTGTAGTCTAATCTAATGGTTCAAAATTTGTGTCAAAACTTGTATAAAAAAAAATATATATATATATATATATTGTCTTTCTAAAAATAAAAAAGGTTTTTTTTATCGCAAATAGTCCCTGAGGTTTGCCAAATTATCACCTTTGGTCCTTTATTTTTTTTCTGACATTATTGGACCCTTATGTTACACCTCACACATCAATTTGGTCCCGTCGTCACGTTCTGTCAAAATTTTCCGTTAGATTACTGACATAGATTAAATAATATTTTAAATATTTTGGGTTTTATCACAAATGGTCCCTGAGGTTTGCAAAATTATCACCTTTGGTCCTTTATATTTTTTTTTTCTGACATTATTGGTCCTTATGTTACACCTCACTCATCAATTTGATCCCACCATGAGATTTCATTAAATTATTTGTTTTATTAGCCCCTGAACTTTGACCCGATTTGCATTTAAGTCCCTCAATTTCCAAAATCGTTCTCGTGGTCCTTCAAATTTAGTATCGTTACTGTCATCAATTTTGTTAACTTTTTTTTGTTAAATGTAGGGGTAAAATGGTATTTTTGTATTATTTTTAATTTCCAATTTTTGAATATTCCTTTCACCAAGTTTCTGATTTGGAATGTTAGGGGTGTTGGTGGTGACCAATTTTCTGGTACAATTAACAATCTGAAGAATTTGCATCATTTTGATTTCCTTGCAATTTTAGAGCCCATAATCAGTGGGGTCAAAGTGGCAAAAGTAATTAAGAAACTTAATTTTGAAAGTAAAGAAGTTGTGGAGGCTAGTGGGTTCTCGGGAGGCATCTGGCTCCTCTGGAATCAGTCTAAGATCAAGGTGCAGCCCATAGTTCTCATGAAGCAAGCTATTACTATATTGATATCTGACGTGGGTTCTCAGGATTGGTTGTTGACAGTTTTGTGTGGTAACCCATGTCCCAAGAAAAGAGATTGTTTGTGAAGGCATTTAACGGATGTTAGTGCTGCTCATAATCTGCCATGGACCATTATTGGCCATTTTAATGAGACTGTTTGCTCTGATGAAAGGAAAGGTGGGAGTGATAGATGGAAGCCAGGTGGACTTGCTAATTGAATCCAGGTTCATAAACTTGTGGACCTTGGATTTATTGGCAGCCCTTACACTTGGACTGGTAAAAGGGACAATGGTAAAACTATTTGGAAAAGGATTGATAGAGGAATTTGTAATACTTCTTGGAGAATTTCTTTTCTTGAGGCTTTTATCAAGCATCTTCCCAAAATAAACTCTGACCATAACCCACTGCTTCTGAGTCTTGATAGTCTGCATATTCCCGATAGTCATCTCAAACCGTTTCTTTTTGAAGCTATGTGGCTTAAACATGACAAGTTTGATGATTTCTTAAAGAATTCCTAGCTAATTGATAATAGGGGTATTATTAAAAAATTTCAAGATCTCGCCCTTGTGCTAAAAACTTGGAATAAAGAGATTTTTGGTGCTTTATTCTAGAAGAAAAAAAGAGTTTTGGCTAGATTGGATGGGATTCAGAGAACGTTGTGCAAGAGGTATAGTCCTTATCTTTGGAATCTCGAAAAGAAGGTCACTAATGAATACAATAATATTCTTGCTCAGGAGGAACTTTTTTGGAAACAGGAATCTAGAAATCTGTGGTTACAAGAAGGAGATAAAAATACAAAAAATTTCCATTTATCTACTATAGTCAAAATCAGAAGAAATAAGTTAGAAGGGTTGGAGAATGAGGTTGGTCAGTGGATTGATTCCAAGGAGGACATGAAGGAAATTGTTATTCGATATTTTGAAAACATACTCTCAACCAAATCTTGAAGGGCCAATTTGAATATTCAATGTGGTTTCCCACATATTCAACAAAGAGTTCTTGAAAATCTTAATAGCCATGTTTTTGTGTTGGAGATTCAAAACTTATTTGCCATTGGGAGCCTTAAAGCCCCTGGCCCTGATGGCATGCTTGCAAACTTTTTTCAACATGCTTGGGATATTTGTGGAAGGGATCTTGTGTGCTTGTTGCAATATTGTTTTAATTGTGGGAACATTCCTGAAGGACTCAATAATACATTGATTTCTCTAATTCCTAAAGTGGACAAGCCTAGCTCTATGAAGCAGTTAAGGCCCGTAAGCCTATGTAATACGATCTACAGAGTCATTTCAAAGATTATTGTTTCCAGATTACGACCTCTCATGAACAAGTTGGTGTCTCCCACTCAAGTGAGCTTTGTATTGGGGAGACAAATTGTGGAAAATATTATTATTTCCACTACTATAAATATTCAAAAAGACAACGCTTAATACACAACGGCTGGCTCCAAAACCGTTGTAGTTGTTTTTTCCACAACGGTTATTACGTAACCGTTGTTAAAAGGGGTTTATAAGCGTTGTGGTTTGGGGTATGTGATTTTTTGATTTTATTTTACGACTTTCCATAACAGTTTTGGTTGCAACCGTTGTCATTGAAGCTTTAAAAAAAAAAAACACGGAGTGAATAGTGACTCAATATTTGTTCTCAAGGCCCGATAGTTCTCATTCTCTCTTCTCTTTCTAGTTTGCATCTTCATATTTCATATTCCATATTGGAAGCTATGTGCAATTGAAGCTGTGTGTGGGCATGCTTGTTCGTGAGGATCATCGATTCGAGAGAGTTCAAGCAAGGACTGAGTAAGGCAAGACAAAAGTATTGGATAGATTCTTGTTTAGAGTTTATCTACTTGAGTCTTGTAATAGTCCATTCTTAGTGGATTTCTAGAGGTTTTTCCCGGTTGGGTTTTTTCCTCGTACCATTGGGTACAAAAATCCTTGTGTTAATTTACTTATGCTGCAAGATTTTATTAGTTAGATTTGGGATTGAAATCCTTGTCTAATCATATTCCGGTTATCTATTTACTCTACCTGAGGCACGATTTCAATTGGTACCAGAGTAGGTCTCTAATATTTTAGAGAGATCCTAGGGGTTACTCAGGATGGAACGACATTATGGGTCTTCTTCGCATCCTCCGCAGTTCAACGGTGAAAACTATGGAGAATGGAAAGCTAGGATGCAGGCCTATATCTGGGCACAAGGAGATGATGTTTGGGATTTGGTTTTGGAAGGATATGTTGCACCTACCAAGACTGAGAGAACTATTGAGAAACGGAAGATTGAGACAAAAGATGGTGTAGAAGAGAAAGATGCTGTGGTTAGTGAATTTCAAATTCCCAAGCCTAAGATAGAATGGACTGCTGAAGAAAAGGCTATGAGTGTTTATAATCAGAAGGGCATAAATGCCATATTTGCTGCTGTATCTTCCGAACAGTTTGCACACATCATAAATTGCAAGATGTCAAAGGAAGCATGGGATAACCTTATGATTGTTCATGATGGGAATAACAAGGTCAAAAAATCGAAGCTGCAAAGACTTATATCGTAGTTTAAAAAAATCGAAATGGGAGAGGAAGAACCTTATGTTGAATTCTATGAAAAAATTTATTGGGATAGTAAATAGTTGTGCAAGCTTGGGAAAAGTTATACCAGAAGTGGAAGTAGTAGAAAAAATTCTGAGATCATTGCATGTCAGACTTCATCCCAAGAAGACTGCCATAGAAGAGGCAAGAGATATAGATACTTTATCTCTTGATGATCTTAGTGGAGCCTTGCAAACCTATGAGTCAGAGTTATGTCCTGTAAAGAAGGCCAATAAGAATTTAGCATTGAATGTTACAAAAGAAGAAGATGATGATTGTAATGAGATTGATCCGAAGCAACTTGCCTTAATCACTCGTCATTTTCAAAAGCTACTGAAGAAGCAAAATTCTAAAGAAAGTGGTTTAGGTACAAGATCTTCTATAAACAAGACTTCAAAAGATAGGTCTCAAAGATTCATTCCCAAGTCTGAAGGAAGGAAGTGTTATGCATGTAGGGGCGGTCCTATGCCTAGGGCAAGGTAGGCTGCTGCCTACCCCGAAATTTTAAAAAATAAAAAATACCCATATATAATAGGCCAACTCATGTGAAACATACAAACCTATGCCCACCCAAAGAGCAACCCACATGTATTCATAACCTAAAATTTCTCTCTTCTTTAATTATCTCCTCTTTAATTATCTTCTCTTTAATTACCTACCTCAAATTTTAAGATGTTGTATATGACAACATTGAATCTAACATATTTTAACTAGGTTAGAAGTTATGTGTTCTAATATGTTCTAGCGGTTACTTAAGAATGAATTTTAATTTGCTGACTTTGTTGAAATTAATGAGGTCTTTGATTTTTGGAATTTTTTTGAGATGTTTGATTTGATATTGGTATTGTTGAGATGTTTGATTTGTTCTTGATATGTTAATGTTTGATTAAAGGCATTGATGTTATTATGAGAATTTATTTGATTTTTTTTTTGGGATGTTGGATTAAATAGTTTATCTTTTGTTATGTCAGATCACAATCCGAACCCCAAGAAAACAAAGAATTTGTTGGAATTTTTTTTTTTTAAAGAAAAAGATTAGTTTTTTCTTTGTTGCTAAACTTTTATTTATATATAGAAATGCATTTGATGGTAAGGCTCATTATGTCCTCCTACTAGGTGTATATTTTTATGTTTATTAATGAGATTCACTCATAACGTCGAGTTTTTAATTTAAGTTTCGCCCAGCCGGATTTCGAATCCTGGATCCGCCACTGTATGCATGTTCAGGGTATGGACATGAAGCCAAAGAGTGTGCAAACACTATCTCTAAACAAAAAGAGGAGAAGAAAGCCCTAAAAGCCTCTTATAACACTACTACAAATATTCAAAAAGACAACGCTGAATACACAACGGTTGGCTCCAAAACCGTTGTAGTTGTTTCTTCCACAACGGTTATTACGTAACCGTTGTTAAAGGGGGTTTTTAAGCGTTGTGGTTTAGGGTATGTGGTTTTCTGATTTTTTTTCACAACTAATTACAACGGTTTTTGTTTCAACCGTTGTAATTGAAGCTTTAAAAAAAAAAAAACGGAGTGAACATTTTTTCTTAAGCTCGATAGTTCTCATTGTCTCTTATCTCTCTTCTATCTTCTTCTACCTCTCTCCGCGGTCTTGCTTCCCACCTCGTCGCCTTGCTTTCGCCACAGCCATAGACAGAGAGACTCTGTCTCTCTTGTCTCCCTCTCTCCACGCTTTCTCTCTCTCTCTCTCTCTCTCTCTCTCTCTCTCTCTCTCTCTCCTCCCTCTCCCGTCTCTTTCTCTCTCCTCCCTCCTTCTAGTTCAGAGGGATTTGGGTTGTAATTTTAGGGTTACTGATTTGGGTTTTAATCTAACCATTTGGGTGTTGGCTTTCGGGTGCTCTACCTCAATCAACAAAGGTAAAGAAAAAAAAAAATTAGGGTTTCAATTTATTTCGACACTGTTGTGATTTGGGTGTTAACCATCTCTGTTTGTTTCCTCTGCATGTGCTTAGCTTTTCCATCTCTCTTGCCCTCTACGGCTGTTGCACTCACTTTGAAGCTTTGATAGGTAAGAACTCTGGAGTGCTTTTCTCTATTTATGTTTCTCTTGTTTTCCCATTGTTTCCTTGTTTCTCAATCACGATGGCTGCCTCCTCTCATCTTAATTGTCCGTTTTGCCCCTTCCTTTACTTGATTCAGATATGACCAATGCTTCATATCTTATTTAACCAAGTCAATTTCGATCCCTGGCAGCATGAATTTGCATTCTTCTCTTGATTTGAGACCATACCTTATTTTTAATTAATTAATTATTTGTGTTTCTCAAATGTGGTTATTTTGCTTTTATTTTGGTATGCGAATTTGTTGCTTTCGTGCTTTGAATTTTTATAATGTGTTGTATAGCTTGCTATATATGGAATTTGGAGTTGTCAATAATGGAAGTTTTAGCTATTCCTTGACATTTCAAACATGGAAAGTTTTTTAGTACAAAATTGTAAGGAGGAGCCTCATCACAAAACCAATTTAGATGAAATGTGATCTTCTGCTATTTGGCTTTCAAGAACTGTCTTCCTTCAAAGCTTTGTAGATAATCTCTGTCACTGCTATTCTGCTATTCTGCTGGGATTACTATCGTGGCTCTGTTCTGTATGGCAGAGGTTCCATGGACTTCTCTAAATTGTGCAAGGTCTAGACCTGAGCTAGCTTCAAAGTATCTACTTTTTCTCTTAAACTTGAGCTAGCTTTTGTCATACACACCACATGGTGCAGTTACAAAGTAAAATGAAGAAGTTAATTTGAATGGAAACTAAATCTTTGATTAAGACTACTTTTTTATTATGAGACTTGGCTAAGTCTTATTTTTGATATCTTGTTACAGTGGAGTAAAACAAATGATTGTACATATACACAAAATCAAATTGATGAAGTACGGAGTGAGTGGGCAGATTATGTGATGACCAATTATGTGTAGCTCAGACCTCAAAGTGGACAAGGTTTTTTTGCTCAGAATAGTGGACAGGGTTATCAACCATTGTTTTGGTTTCTTTTGAGCATGATTACGTGGCAATCACTTTGATTGTCATTTTGTGAATGGTAGAATTTTCACATAAAATGTACAAAGTTTTAGATTCTGTGGTTGGTAGCTTTGGGATGTATGTATTAAATTCAAAGCTTTAGATTGCCTGTACACCTCAAATTGTTGTAATTGAACCAGTTTTGGAATTGTATGGTTCAAATACTTTTGATATTGAAATATGAATACATCATTGTTTTGCCTATATTCGTTAATTTTGGAATGCAACAATACTAATTTTTTTTAAAATCATATTCTGTACTGAAGGAATATCATTATTACAACGGTCACCTTCTTAACTACAACGGTTACCCACTCGAACTGTTGTAGAAATCCTCTTATTACAATGGTTTGAACCAACAACCATTGTATAATAAGAACATTTACAACGATTATTCTAAAAACCGTTGTGCAAAGTCATCAATGACCATTGTGGAAAGAACCATATTACAACGGTTATTGAGAAAAACCGTTGTTGAAGGTGACTTACTACAACGGTTATTATAAAAACCGTTGTTGAAAGGGCCATATTACAACGGTCGCTCTTTTACACCTGTTATGAGAATTGACAACGGTTTTCCTTAAAAACCGTTGTTGAAAGTGACATATTACAACGATTTTTGACCGTTGTCATAAATAGGTAGAAAAGACGACACTCCTAACCTCAACGGTTTTAGAAGACTTTTAACAACGGCTAAAAACCGTTGTCTATTAACTTTATTGTAGTAGTGTAATTCTTGGAGTGACAGTGAGTCAGATATGTCTAAGGTTGAGGAGGAAGAGATTGCTTTTGTTGCCCTTGAAAACAATGATGAATCTGATGATTCAGATGAGGAGGACGTAGATATTGAAGAAACCAGAGAAAGGTACAAGGAATTGTATCTTAACTTTGACAAAGTGAAGAAACAAAATGATGGACTCAAGATCAAAGTGCACAAATAGGAGGATGAGTGGCAGAGGACTGAAACATCTCTTCGATCCTAAGTCAACAACTTACTTGCTGAGAGAGACTTGTTGAAGGAAAAGCTCAAGGAAGCTGAGGAGAAACTGCACAGATTGATCATAGGAGCTGAAAAACTTGACAGAATGATTGAAATGGGTAAACCAAATGGTGACAAAACAGGTATAGGCTTCAAACTCTCCTCTTCAACTAATTCTGTGACTAAATTTGTTAAACCTATTATTAACTCTAACAGTGTTGCTTCTGATATTGCCTCTAAAAATATGAATGCAACTGTTTTACATGATAATGTTATGACTAGTTTTGTGCCAAAAAGGTTTAATCAAGTGTGTCATGGTTGTGGAGAAACAGGTCATATTAGGCCAAGATGTCAAAATAGAGTTAAAAAGTTTGACAAGTTTACTGCAGAAAATCTTCAAAATCAAATTTCAGAGTTAGCAAAAGAAGTTTGCAGATTGTCAGCTTTAATGCAATCTGGAACAATGAAGCAGAAATGGATATGGAAGAAAAAGGAACAAGCTGGATCAAGAAAAGAAAATGTTCAAGAGAACTTACTATGTTCCTTAGCTATCACTTCTAACATAGATGAGACTAATGTTGTTTGTATGGTTGCATTTACAGCTCTGAGTGCATGTCTCAAAGACAAATGGTACTTTGATAGTGGTTGTTCTAGACACATGACAGGTGACAAAAATTGGTTTGAATCTTTCGTCGATATGAAGGTAAGTGGGTCTGTAACCTTTGGTGACGATAAGAAAGCTTGCATTTTAGGTAAAGGTACTATCAAGATTGTTGGCTTACCTCCCTTAAATGATGTTATACTTGTTGATGGACTAACTACTAATCTTTTGAGTATTAGTCAGTTATGTGATGAGTTTGGAGAAGTTAAGTTCAACACCAAAAATTGCATAGTTAGTGATTTAAGTGGCAAGCAAGTTATATGTGCACCAAGATCAAAAGAGAATTGTTATTGCACTAGCACTGACAATTCAAATTTGTGTTTCAAGGCAGCAGATGATCAAGTGGAGTTTTGGCACAAAAGATTAGGACATGTGAATTATCGAGATTTGCTCAAGTTGTCAAAGAAGTCTTACGTTCGTGGACTACCATCACTAAGTGGAAAGCCTGAAGGAGTGTGTGGAGGATGTCAAATTGGGAAGCAAACTAGGACAGCTCACAGTGCAACTAAGTTCATTGGAACCACCAGAATTCTTGAGCTTATGCATATGGATCTGGTTGGTCCAATGTCAACTCACAACATTGGTGGTAAGAAATACATTCTTGTTTTAGTTTATGAATTTTCAAGGTATGCTTGGGTAGACTTTCTTGCTGCTAAATCCGATGCATTTGATTCATTTTCTAAAATTTGTTTTAAGATTCAAAATGAGAAAAATGATAAAGTAGTTCGTCTTAGAACAGATCATGGGACTGAATTTGAAAATGCATCTTTTCATGATTTTTGCAATACTAATGGAATTGCTCATGAGTTTATGAGTTTTCTGCTCCAATAACACCACAACAAAATGGTGTTGTTGAACGTAAGAATAGAGTACTGATTGAGATGGGAAGAGTCATGCTAAATGCTGCAAATCTAGCCAAGCGTTTCTGGGATGAAGCTATTGGTACAACATGTTATAACTTAAATAGAGTGTATCTTAGACCAAGTACAAACACCACACCATATGAGCTCTGGAAAGGTAAGAAACCCAATGTAAGTCATCTTCGAATCTTTGATAGTATTTGCTACATCTATAAGGATAGAGATTTGGTGGGAAAGTTTGATGCCCGTAGTGATACCGATACTTTTCTTGGTTACTCCTTAAATTCTATGGCTTATAGAGTTTACAATCATCGAACCAAAATTGTCATGGAATTGATATATGTTGTTATTGATGATTGTAAGACATATGAATTCGAACCTTTTGATGAGTGTGTTGATATTCCAGTGCCACAAAGTTTATCTAATGTGAAGGAAGCTTCTACAACTGATCATAGTGACATTGACATTCAAGACCACATTGCCACAATCGTTGAGACCAGTAATACAAGTTCACAAGTTCAACGTCCAGGAGTCAAACAAGTTCAACGAGATCATCAGGTTATAGATATCATTGGTGATCCCAATGCTCAAAGAATGACTCGAAGTCAAAAGGCTCAACTTACAGAAGAGATAAGCTATTTATGCTATGTATCTCATCTCGAACCAAAAAATGTCAAAGAGGCTGTTGTGGACAATGAATGGATCTTAGCTATGCAAGAGGAGCTCAATCAATTCACTAGAAATGATGTTTGGTATCTTGTTCAGAGACCAACTAACACCAATGTCATTGGTACAAAATGGATCTTCAGAAACAAGACAGATGAGAAGGGAAATGTTGTGAGAAATTCTGCTCTAGGATATACTCAAGTTGAAGGCATTGATTTCGATGAAACATTTGCTCCAGTTGTTTGCTTGGAATCGGTTAGATTGTTGCTGGCTGTTGCTTGTCATCTAAAGTTCAAGTTGTATCAAATGGATGTCAAAAGTGCATTTCTAAATGGCTTGCTCAAGGAAGAGGTGTATGTTGAACAACCTGCAGGATTTAAAGAACCTTTTCATCCTGATCATGTGTATCGGCTCAGAAAGGCTTTGTATGGCTTAAAACAAGCTCCTCGAGCTTGGTATGAGAGATTATCCTCTCATTTGTTGCTAAAGGGTTACACCATGGGCACAATTGACAAAACCTTGTTTGTCAAAAGGGTTGATCATGATCTAATGGTTGCACAAATATATGTGGATGATATTGTTTTTGGTTCAACTTCAAATGCCTTTGTTTCTGAATTTACTGACGTCATGCAAAATGAATTTGAAATGAGTATGAGTGGTGAACAAACTTACTTCCTTGGATTACAAGTACAACAATTAAAAGATGGGATGTTTCTATCTCAAACTAAGTATGCGAAGGACTTGGTTTCAAAGTTTGGATTGGAAAGTGCAAAGCCAGTCACAAATCCCATGAGCAACCACTACCAAGCTTCATAAAGATCTAACTGGAAAAGATGTTGACCAGACACTTTACAAGAGCATGATAGGGAGTTTACTCTACTTAACTGCTAGTAGACTTGATATATCATTTTTTGTTGGTGTTTGTGCATGATTTCAGTCTTGTCCAAAAGAATCTCATTTACTCGATGTTAAAAGAATCATTAGATATGTAAGTGGTACTCTCAAATAGGGAATTTATTACTCATCTGATTCCAACATTGAAATTGCAGGTTATTCAGATGCAGACTGGGCTGGAAATATTGATGATCAAAAAGCACATATGGTGGCTGTTTTTATCGTGGAAACAATATGGTTTCATGGCACAGTAAGAAACAAAACTGTGTATCACTTTCCACAGCTAAAGCTGAGTACATCGCAGCTGGGAGTTGTTGTACTCAAGTTTTGTGGATGAAGCAAATGTTGTGTGATTATGGCTTTAATCAAGGTAAGCTGCTCATTTTCTGTGATAATCAAAGTGCCATAAATATTTCTCAGAATCCTGTTGAGCATTCCCGAACCAAGCATATTGATATCCGACATCATTTTATTCGTGAGTTGGTTGAAGATGGGGCTCTTCGACTTGATTATGTGAATAGTGACAATTAACTTGCTGATATTTTACAAAACCCTTAGATACTACTAGATTTGAACACCTCCGAAAGTCCATTGGCATTTGTACTATCTTTTGAACAGCAAGGCTACTGTCTCAAATGCATCTCATTGTGTAAAAATTGCATTTTATTTTATTTTTCATTTTTTTATAAAAAAAAATCTTAAAACTTTTTTCTATATATTTTGCCTTTGTTTTGATTGGTGTTCTTTACGGCTTGTTGGGAAATGAGCTAAACTCTCTTGGAATTGCTTCGTGTTTACTTGATCTTAGATTGACATCTCTCTTTCTAATGTGTTTTACAACTGTGAATACTATTGAGATTGAACCTTTGAGATTAGTGGTTAAAATGGTCCTTCTGCTGAGTGCTTAGATTGACAACCTGTCTGCCGCGCAAATCTCACGGCCTGGAGTTCCGGGCCGAGGGGATGTGCGTTAACACGGGGTTTCCTGCTTTTGGGTGCGGTGCGGTTGTGCGCGGGCGTGCCAGCACGGTTTACCGTGCGTTGATGTTTCGATGAGTTTTGGATGGATGAATGGTGCGCCTGTTTGATCTGTCTTCCTGGTCAAACGATTGTAGCCGAGAGAGGAACTGGTCTCAGCTGTTAGGTTCACGGCCTGAACTACAAGGCCGTCGAGTGATGGTGTTGGTGGTGGGTTTTGGGCGGTGCTCCGGCGCGCTGCTCAGGGAGCGACGGTCGTGTGATATATGGGGTGAGTGAACGAACAAATAGAGATGGTGCTCCGGCGCCTTGAAAATCAAGGGTCGTATGATATATTGATGAATGGATTCTGCTTACAACCTAACACTACTCCTAGGAAAGCAAGTAAAGATATTGATAGTGCATTACAGAGAAAAATAAGTTGCTCCGTGGGAGGCTTGTTTTGGTGTTTGAACCCTTTGAATGTAGCTTGAGTCTTGTATTTATAGGAAGAGTTCCTGGATGAGTAATCGAGGCTGAATTTACGCATAGTGGAGTCTGATTAGCGCAAGTGGGCAGTCCAATCGACATTTGGGATCGTGAAGTATGGTGGTGAGACTCCAGAAATCCCGGTGAATCTCGGCCGCCGCTCTCAATCGTGGGTTCTGAACCTCTGGCCGTGGAGACGCATTTATGGCCTGGATAGCTGGTGAACCAACATCTCAAGCTGTCAGAATCCTTGTGAGAATGTCTATGTCTAATCACTCTGATCTTCATCACCAAATCCTGACTTCAGTCACTTCCCACCTTCCCTTAAGCATTAAATGCTACTTTGTGGCCAATGGGTTTGCTGCATTAAACAGGCACTACTTCATTAAATGAAGCCTGGGGCCCTGCTGTCATGTGATGATTTGCCTTTAATGTCTTGGCCGCGATTTTGTTCGACCTCGGCCTCGGCCTATGCTTGAGGCCGAGATGATTATGCCTTGGCATTTCCTCTTTTATTTTTAAAGAAAGCGCAATGCCCTGGCGAAACGCTGCGTTTCAGCCTCTGCGAACAAGTGCCAAGGCCGAGAGAAAGGGCTCCTTCGGCCAGCTCATGGCCGAGATTCATCAGGCACAAACACAACCCATAAAAATTCTTCCTGCACTCTGTCAATATTCTTGGTGTGTGCCCTGTGCAGAATTCATTGAGACCAAGTGAGACACACGTTGTCTTCGTTAGGCCTTGCTTTTTTTTTTTTAATCTTCTTAATTGAATCTAAGCACTTTGCTCTCTAACTTGGCCATCTCAACTCCTGTTCCATGTCTTTGGTTTTTAATCTCATTATTATTTGTGGTTTATGAACATCCATGTTGAGTATGTCTGAAATGCTATGCTTGTATCACGCCAAATAACTTGTTGCGACACTCTACTTGTTTCCCCCCACAAATTTGTTTTGCTTGTGTCTTGCTACCCTGATTATCTGTTCAGCATTCATTTACATTCATTCTTCTGGTTCATCTATTGCATGTGTTTGTCTGGGTATGAACGCTTTTCATGATTCTTGTGCAAGTGTGCAGAGTTGTCCAGATACAGGTGATGGTCATACATCTTTGGCTTTCCTTTCCAAAAAGGGGGAGATTAGTGCAAACCCTACGTTAATTGGTCACTTTGCTGTGATTAAGGGGGAGTTTTGTTCTGCTATGATTAAGGGGGAGCCTTGGTTCTGCATAAGTGGTTATATCGAGGGGGAGTACTTGTGGTTGTGATACTCTAACAACTATATGCTATCTAATTTACTTGTGCAGAGTCGAATCTTTGATCAAGTTGAGATTGGGTGGGTTTTTTTTTTCCTTGTGTTGGGGTTTTGTCTAGGAAATGCCAAAGGGGGAGATTGTAAATGTGAATTTACTTAGGAATTGGCTTAATTTCCTAGACTTGTAATTGTGTCCTCGTTGTGTAGATTTAGGCCTAATTTTTAGGCAAATTAACTTGGGCCACAAGACTTATCCAGATTGAGCAGATCAAGGGTTGACTATGTCTACAAGGTAATTTGCATTTGCATATCATATTAGGAAAACTATATTTTTGTGATTTAGTTTTATTAGGAATGAAATTCATAATGAAATCAATTAGCAAAATTGTTTGCCTCTTTTTCACTTTAAAACCAATTCTACTTTTTCCTACTCTTTTTGGGAACGTGATTTCTATTGATATAAAACAAAGCTTGAAGACCTTTGTTACTTACTTCTACAAAAATTGATTTGAGATATATTAAGAGAAGCAAAGGTGAGTTCATGAAAAATTAGAATGATAAAGCAACTTTGTGAAGCTTTTTAATTCTAGTTTGCATCTTCATATTTCATATTCCATATTGGAAGCTGTGTGTGGGCATGCTTGTTCGTGAGGATCATCGATTCGAGAGAGTTCAAGCAAGGACTGAGTAAGGCAAGACAAAAGTATTGGATAGATTCTTGTTTAGAGTTTATCTTCTTGAGTCTTGTAATAGTCCATTCTTAGTGGATTTCTAGAGGTTTTTCCCGGTTGGGTTTTTTCCTCGTACCATTGGGTACAAAAATCCTTGTGTTAATTTACTTCTGCTGCAAGATTTTATTAGTTAGATTTGGGATTGAAATCCTTGTCCAATCATATTCCGGTTGTCTATTTACTCTCTCTGAGACACGATTTCATATGTTCCACATCAGTTGATACTAAAAAGTTTGGATAATATGTAAAAGACTTCTAGCTCAAGTCGTTAAGAACATTTCCTTGCAACGGAGGTCCTGTATTTGAACCCTCCTTCACCTATATTGCTTGTATTAAAAAAGAAGTTGAGATAATATGTTGTACCCTTACTCATTTCTTTATCCACATTTATTTTGGTAACATAAAAAAAAGTAAATTATCATTTGCCACCCTAATAACAAGGATTATATTGGCTATATTTTTTGTAGAATCCAAGGTCCAGTTTGGTTCATTGGAAAGGAGGCTTGGGGTTGAGAAATCCATTGCTTTCTCATGTTTGGTAAGTCCACGTATAGGAAATGGTTGTCTGGCACATAGGAAAGTAGGGGGGAAAATGAAGTCCTCCTCCCCCCTTGGGTTTTGTTTTCCTCCTTATGGGAAAGTTTGGGAAAATGAACCAACATTAAATGCACATTTTTCATGACCATTTTGTCCTCATGAACAATTTAGAATTACAATATAGCATTAAATGCATTTTTTAATTTGATTTCATATGGGTATAATTGAAAAATTAAACAAACTTTGTTTTACATTCATACACAAACCAAACATGTGAAAGGAAATAAAGTGGTATTTCTTGGTTACTTTCCCAGGATTACCAAACATGGAAAATGAATCTTCCATTTCTCAACCCTTGGGAAAGACATGGGAAATTATTTCCCATCAAATTTTTTCCGCAAACTAAACAGGACCTCAAAACATGTACAAAAGAGTAAACAAGCATTGGCACATAAACATTTTTATCCTCCAATGGAGTACACATTTCTTTTTCTTCTTGCCAAAATGGAGTAGACATTCAAGGTGACAAAATTTACCTATCCCTCTAATAAAGGATTGTTGCCCACCTCAAAAGCAATATATACATTAAGTCCCACCAATATTTTATAACAAAATATCATTTCCTCCCTCCCATCTACTTTTCATAAAAGAGAAAAGTAAATGTAAAATATAAAAAAATAAATAATAAAATAATAGTTAATACAACAATATTCTCAAGTTGATTGGAGTGATCGGCTTTACGAATGTATAAACAACATGTCACCTAAATTGTTGAATTACATATTTGCCCAGCTCATTTGCATAGTATCTTCAAGATGACGTCTTTTTTTTTCTTTTTTGGTAGACTAGAGGGGAAAAACCCCGAACACAACAACAACTACAAAGAAACAGGACAAATTAATCTAGCTTTCGCTACACCAGTGATATAAGGAGAAGAGAACCAATCAAGATGACGTCTTTAATTAGCTGAAAAAGAAAAGTTTAAGAGGTAAATTTGCACTAAGGAAAAACGGCAACTTACCAGAAAAATTGGTCGCCTAAATGATGTGACTCAAACCTCCATTATTGGTTCACAAAGAAAGAACACAAGCACAATGATGATCACGTTGACACGTGTCTCAACTGGGACGAGGAACTGCGGGCCACTTCATGACACGGAGGACACAGTAGACTTCCACCACATACCACTTGAGTTTGTCGTCGTCAAGAACAGGCCACACAAGCTTCACCTTTGCAAATCTCTTTGGGTCACTCGGAGAGTTTGGGCTGCAAAATGATTTCTTCTTTCTTTCTCATATCTCTGAGCTCTCTGGTAAGCAATAAATTCTCTACTTTAATTCACTGTGAGCTTCCTTCCTTGTAGATTTTTGTACATCTGTTCTTCTAAATTCCCAGAAAAATCTTTTCAGGATTGAAAGGATTGTTCTGGCTTTAATGCTAGTGCTCCAGTTGCTGTTTTCTTTATGTATGTGTGAAAATTAAATTTCCTAAAGAGAACCCATCTCGGAAATTTTGAGTTCTCAGTTGAGAACTGCGAGAATTCTTCACGCCCAGACTGTAGTTTCAGGAACTTCAGGCTACCCAGTTTGAGTTTTAGCGAGATATCTGGGAAAAGTGTTGGGAATTCATGGATACATTACTTAAAACTCATAACAAGCTTGAATTTTTGCACCCGCTTCATGGGTTTTCAGAGAAAGTGAGTAATTTGAATTCTTCGAAGCTTCAAAACCAGGAGCTGAGATGTGGTCTTAGAAAGTCTCATATGAAATTGAGCCGGACTGGTCTTGTTAAGGCTAGTAGCAGTGCTCTTCTGGAGCTTGTTCCAGAAACCAAGAAGGAGAGTCTTGACTTTGAGCTTCCCATGTATGACCCATCAAAGGGTCTTGTGGTGGACCTTGCAGTTGTGGGCGGCGGCCCTGCAGGACTTGCCGTGGCACAGCAAGTCTCAGCAGCAGGGCTTTCTGTTTGCTCGATTGACCCGTCTCCCAAATTAATTTGGCCCAATAATTATGGTGTTTGGGTGGATGAATTTGAGGCCATGGATTTGCTTGATTGCCTGGACACTACCTGGTCTGGTGCTGTTGTGTTCATAGATGAGCAGACGAAAAAGGATCTTGACAGACCTTATGGAAGGGTTAACAGGAAGCAGCTTAAGTCCAAGATGCTGCAAAAATGCATATCGAATGGTGTCAAATTTCACCAAGCTAAAGTAAATAAGGTTATTCACGAGGAGGAAAAATCACTGTTGATTTGCAATGATGGTGTCACTATTCAAGCTGCTGTGGTTCTTGATGCAACTGGTTTTTCAAGATGCCTTGTACAGTATGATAAGCCCTACAATCCAGGTTACCAAGTGGCTTATGGGATTTTGGCGGAGGTTGAAGAGCATCCATTTGATGTAGATAAGATGGTTTTTATGGATTGGAGAGACTCACACTTGAACAATAATATCGAACTGAAGGAGAGAAATGCTAGGATCCCTACTTTTCTATATGCAATGCCTTTTTCATCCAACAGGATATTTCTTGAAGAAACTTCCCTGGTAGCTCGGCCTGGAGTACCTATGAAAGATATCCAGGATAGAATGGTTGCTAGGTTAAGGCACCTAGGCATTAAAATTAAGAGCATTGAAGAGGATGAGCATTGTGTCATTCCAATGGGGGGCCCCCTTCCAGTGCTCCCTCAAAGAGTTGTTGGAATTGGTGGTACAGCTGGGATGGTGCATCCTTCAACTGGTTATATGGTTGCAAGGACTCTGGCAGCGGCTCCTATTGTTGCAAATGCGATAGTTCAGTACCTTGGTTCTGATCGAATTCTTTCAGGAAATGAACTGTCTGCAGAAGTTTGGAAAGATTTATGGCCCATAGAAAGGAGGAGACAAAGGGAGTTTTTCTGTTTTGGTATGGCTATTCTGCTTAAGCTTGATTTGAAAAGTACTCGGAGGTTTTTCAATGCATTCTTTGATCTAGAACCCCGTTATTGGCACGGATTCTTGTCATCTCGACTCTTTCTACCTGATCTTGTATTTTTTGGGCTTTCACTGTTTTCTCATGCTTCTAATGCTAGTAGAATAGAAATTATGGCAAAGGGGACTCTTCCTTTGGTAAAGATGATCAACAACTTGATACAGGATAGAGATTAGGACTGATATTATTTGTATTATGCAATTTGCGTCGATAAATTTGCATCTTGAAAATACATACAATTGCTAATAGTTGTCAGCAAATCATTATGAATCAACTACTCTTTCTTTATAACAAAAAGGAAAAAAAAAGGAAGAAAAAGTAATCCTCCCTTATTATTATATGTACAATACTTAGAAACTCTTGTTGTTGAACATGGCTTTAATCATTTTAAATTTCAAATAATTTACCTAGCTGTGTTCTTACTTGCAAGTCAATTTGTTTAATTAATTAATTATTTAATATTTTATGCTGTGCAATCAAATCAATAAAGGTTAGTTTTCTTGTCCTGTTGGTTTACCCATTTTGGTTTGTAAGAAAAAAGAAAACGAACAAAAAAGAATAATGGTTACTGTTGCATTGCTGAGACAATACCTCTAAATCATGAGTTGTATAGGCCAGGTTTTGAAGATGGAAAAGTTAATTGAAGTTGATGCAGAATTCATAGGGTCACAACAAGTAACTCAAATCTCAATGATTTTCTAAAATTGTTTGGACTAATCATGTTTACACCTCATCTGATTTTGTTTGGACTAATCTTTTTGTCAAGTTGGTCTAATTGGGGTCGGTTAGAACTTAAAATGCAACTCCAAATTCGATTTCAGCTGAGCTTTTTGGGTGGTTGCATTTGGTTTTGTCAATTTGAACAGAAAATTCGATTTAAGCTGAGGTTGCTGTGCACCTGACCAATTTTGTCAAGAGGCTTTGGAAATGTTTGGGAAATGTTTCTTGCAACATGTAACATGCTGGTTAGTTTACTGAAACTCATAAAATAGGCAACATATGGAATCACTTGGTTGCTTAAACGAAAACTTGCAAACACATTGGCCACACAAAATTAAATTACATTCTGATAAACACCTCAACCAATTAAGACAACTTGGCTTATTATAGTCACACCTGCACACACAGAAATATAAATGAGATCTGATAGGTTGGAATTACCAGATGGAGAGGACCCTCACAAAACTGGCACCGGCAACTAGAAGGTATAAAACCATGTAGCCAAACAAACCAGAAAGAAGAAATGCATGTAAAAACAACCGAAGCATGTCTTTTAGTACCTATATGTATCTCTCAGGCTATGTGTAGCCGTGTTTTCAAGTACTGGCATACAGCCTCACAGAGAGAGGGTTAAGGATGGACTGTGTACCAAGTCTGGATGCCGCTTAACCCAAGTGCTGATAAGACCCCAAGGAAAGCCAGGATAGTCCAGGGGCTACTGAAGTGATCGTGACAGAACTGAGACATCCAGGTCTTCCACTTGGTTTTGTAGTGCTTTTCTAATTCGGCTTTAACACTGAGGTATATGGCAGTGTTAGGTACCAAGTCAGTGCCTATCTCATTGAAGAGTTTAGCCACCTCCTTATCACTCCCAAGAAAGTTGAACAGCACAGACGCTGACCTTAGCTTCTTAACATCTTCAGCATGATCAATGAGTGCATCGAGGAAACCTATGTAAGAGGTAACCCCGTAATCATTTTGGAAATCAGGACACATTTCATAGGCTATCAAATTCATGAACTTAGGCCCTGTTGAGTCGTCTACTGATATTGGAGGAAGACTAAGGAATCCTGCAAAGCAATGAGACTTAAAAGATATGTCCCCCAAGAAGTTACTCTTACTGGGCTGAAAATGTATCCCGGCTGCACTAAGCTCCTGCACATTGCGAAAAGTTTGTTTAGAGAACTCTCCAACTCCTTTCTTCGGAACATCCTCTTTTGGTG
The DNA here is from genome assembly GCF_965620075.1 of Prunus avium. Taxonomy (NCBI): domain Eukaryota; kingdom Viridiplantae; phylum Streptophyta; class Magnoliopsida; order Rosales; family Rosaceae; genus Prunus; species Prunus avium. The sequence goes on along the minus strand of NC_142290.1, from coordinate 23,311,227 downwards.
AACCTATAATTCTTTTGCGCAGAAGGTCAAGAAGATGAATGGGCTCTTTCTCCATGGGTATTGGTACGCTTGGTTGTTGCTTCTGATTCGCATCTGTTGTTACGCCTGGTTGTTGCTTCTGATTCGCATCTGTTGTTACTCCTGGTTGTTGCTTTGTTTCTGTGTTTTCTGTTATGTCTACCTTCTGTTCCATGCTTGCTGTCGTGTCTGGTTCTTGCTTCTGTTCCCTGTTTTCTGTTATTCCTGGTTGGTGCTTCTGTTCCTGCCCTTTTGATTGCTTCTCTGTGGGTACAATAATGTGCATCCGAACAAAATTCTCGATTGCGCGTCTCAAATCCTCACGTCTGTTGCTTGAGCTCATCAACAGCTCGAGGACTTGATATGGGATTTGATTCTCCAGCAAGAATAAGTCTTGCTGTGCAAAGGCTACCTGGTCTCTTTTTATTTCAAACAATTTTTCAAACTCTTCATGCTCGTGCATAAGGGAGTATATGAATTGTAAGGTTGAACACCCATCTAAGAACAACATCCAGGCGAGGGTATCATCATCAATGTCCTCTATTTCTTCCTTGACGTAGCATTCCCTTAGTTCTTTGATCTTCTCCTCAATCTTCTTATACAAATCTTCATCTGTCTGGCCAACAAATTGGGCAAACTTTGATGTCAACATAAGCTTGTATTTTTGTGCCAGCTTGCACCTTGGATTATCATGATGGAAAGGGCCAATTGCTACTGCCCTTGGCACATAGTATTTCTCGAAATTTTTGTGATCCCGGAGCATGAAGGGAACCTTTTGGATCTTCGGTTGCGAGCTGTGTATTGGACTTTTTGGTGCATCCCTCAATTCTTTGAATCTCTTCTGACGAATTTCCCTTGCCTCCCCCATGGAAACTATGGTTTTTTCACTTCCAATCTCAGGCTAATTTTCTAGGTGCTCGTCTAAACAAAGCAAAGCTTTGATATTCCCTAGTTTCTGCATTTTATAGTAAACCATAGGTTTTAGGCACTTGAAATTTAACTAAGAATATAGGATCCGTCACCCTTATTATTCAAATATATTTGGATATGCACTTTGCTATTGAGCAAGTACATCTTGTGGCTTTCCAGGCCAAAAGGAAAAGGCAAATATAATGACTTTATTTGCATGGGAGGCTTCGAATGATTTCTTGAAATTCACACATTTGATAGTGACTTTAACTTCATCACAAGTTTAGCATATACGCCAATCATTGTATATGGAAGAAGTGCTGTTTGGGAAAACTTAAAAGTTGTTGCTTGCAACTTTATTCTCGTATCTAAGCAAGTTCTGTAAAAACTCTACAAAAGGAACAGCTGGTTATATGCTTGGGGTCCAACAAAAAACTTTAAACTCACAACTCATCACAGGAAGCAGAAGCTTATTTGCCACAGCAAAAGAAAAAAACTAGTCATCACAACCAATTTGATACTCTGTATTAACACAGAGAGGCACCAAAAGCATTAAGATGATTAACCAAAAGCATTAAGACACTCAAGAGCTACATAGTCTGATTGTAAAAGTGAATATTGATGGCTGGCAACGGTTCTCAATCGTAAGTATGATGCTGCATATGTCTCCAAAATTGGCGGCTTTGTTCTCAAAAGCAAAGTGCAAGCAAGACGCTTAATAAAAACTCTTGCTAAGCCATTTTGGACATGGATATGGGGAATTGGATACTCAACATCAATGCCCAAGTGATAATGCAATAGTTATAAAAAGTTTTGGAAAGTAAACGTAGGAGGGCGAGGAATTGTGCTCACATTACGAGTAATTTAATTACTTGATAAGAAGTCTAGTAAATGCATTACGAGTTCACAAGGTGAAAACCCATCTTGCAGATGCATCTACTAAAATCATAAAATAGCATCACTTAAATCAGGCTAGCTTATTATCATTCCATTTGGTTTCGAGAGTTTCTTTATTTAAATGGTATCTATTTGTAATGGTCTATAAACTTATACTCGAGTTTTATATTGATCTCCAACTCATTTTTGAATCATTTTGGTCCTCCAATTATGGCGCATGTCCAATTTTTACTTTTCCTTCAAATTTCATCAATTTTCTATCTATTGGACCGGTAAAATCTTCAATTTAGATACAATTATCCCCTAAAAAATCACTAGATAACTAAACTAGATTCTTGTGCCATGAATTTAGACATTCAAAACAAAATATGCTGAAAAGTATAGTTTATTATTATACATAAATACATGCGCCAAAAAGCAAAGCAAAGTCACTTAAGCCATAATGTTTGAATGTGCTTTATCGTCCTAAAAAGTTCCAAATTTGATGTAAGCGAAGGTTGTATTTAACTCTCCTGACTCAATTTTGTGAAATGATTTACCAGAGTAAACACAATATTCTTTGATATTATATGGTCAGTAGTGTCAACTTGTTGCATTAATAGACACATTGACTCTCACATAATATTATTAGTTAAATTTGACAGAATATGAGATCCCTCTTGCAATATCTTTTTTCTTTTCTTTAAAGTTTGGAAATGCTATAAAACAAACAAGAGGCTTCCAACATGTAATCTGCATGATTAATCTAGGAATTAATTACAACAAAGGCCACACATGATCACAAATTGTTTATTTATTTATTGTTTATATATTTTTTGAGAATCACATCGATTATGAAATGACAACTTACAATAAGAATGTTACACACAAACTTCAACTAAAATATATAAATAAATAAAAAAATTCCACCAAATTAAGAAAAAGGCACAATTTTCAACTTGCCTTATTTTAGTAACATCTGCTGACAGTAAAATACCAAATGGAGAGAGGACCCTTGAGAAGCCATGACTTGTGAAAACCTCTAGAAGACGTCGTAATTGGGGGGACGTATAGAACCATGCAGCACACAAATTGCAAAGCAGCAAATGTCTTTTTAGTACCTGAAAAAGGCTGAAGGAATCACAACAAACTTAAGCGCAATTGATGTGTACTTATTACATTAATTATAATATCAAGTTCGTATATGTTAATTACCACATCATATGCTGCCAGACTATGCTTTTAGCTAAAGTACGTTGTCCTTTTAGTACCCTCGCGCTTTCAGGTACTCAAGTAAGGCCTTACATGGAGATGAAGGGTTATCAGAATTGACGGTGTACCACGTCTGAACAGCGATCATCCCAAGCCCTGAGAGAATACCAATGGAACCCAAAACCCAGGGCTTGCTGAAATGGTCGTGAAAGAATTGAGCTATCCATATCTTCCACGTGGCGTTGCAGTGAGCTTCTATCATGCTTTTAACCTTGTCGGAAAATTGATTGTTAGGCACCACGATAGTGTCCATCTCATTGAAGAGTCGAACCACCTCCTCGTCACTCCCAAGTAAGTTTCGAAGTATGTGCTTTTTCCTCAGATGCTTCACATCATCCTGATGATCGATGAGTGAATTGAGGAAGCTTATGTAAGAGGCGACCCCGAAATCATTCTGGAAATCGGGACACATTTCGTAGGCTATCAAATTCATGAACTTAAGCCGCATCAAGTCGTCTACTTTTATTTTGGGAAGATAAAGGAACCCACAGCATATATAGCTCTTAAAATATATGTCGCTCAATACGCTTGGCCCCTTTCTCTGCCTAAAATGGATCCCGGCTGCCTGAAGCTCTTGTACATTGCAAATAGATTGGGCACTTGCTCTTGTCTCACTTTTTCTCTTAGGTGGATATCCTAGCATTGTTGTCAGAAGATACTCAAGAAGATGAGTTGGCTCTGGTTCCATGGGTATTGTTTCGTGTTGAGGATGCTGCTTAGTTGCACCTGGTGCAACCCCGTGCATCTGAACAAACCTCTCGATTGAGTCCTTCAAGGCCTCATGTATGTTGCTGGAGCTCATCAACAGCTTGAGGAGTTGATAAGGAAGTTGGTTCTCTAGCAAGAACATGTCCCGTTCTGCAAAGACCACCCGGTCTTTCTTGATCTGAAAAGATTCCAAGTCATCATATTTGTATATGAATTCCAGCGTCGAACACCCATCAACGAACAACATCAATGCGAGGGAATCGTTGTCATAGTTCTCTATTGCTTCCTTGTCATAGCACTCCCTTAGTTCCTTGATGTACTCGTCAACCTTCTTGAGTAAACGTGCTTCATTCTGCTCACTGTCTCTGACAAAATTTACCGCTAATTGAAGCTTGAGTTCCTCTCCCCACTCGTACCTTAGTTTACCATGGTGGATAGGACCGATGGCAATTACCGTTGGCTCGAAGTATCCTCTGAAATTTGAGTGATCTCGGAACATGACGGGAACCCTTTGGATCTTTGGTTTGCCATTAATATTTTGATACCGAGATGACCTTATTGCCTCTTCTGTTGCTGCTACTTCCCTGAATATTTTGAGTCTCTTCTAGCCAGGAATAGTTTTTAGAGATATTTAGTCATATACCCATTCTTAGCACAAAAAATATAAATAACCCCTATACCATTTAATTTCTATAAACAAACCAAAAAAAACCCAAAAAATAACAACTGGCTCTATTTAATTTAATTTTGATTATTAAATTATTTTGATGCCCTATTGAGTATTTTGGGTTTGTTTATGAGGTTTTGGGGTTGTGATGACAATTTTGCAATTTATAAAAAGTTAAAAGCCTTTTTGTTATGTTGTAAATGAGTTTTGGGTGTGTTTTTAAAGTCCATTTCATATAGGGTATTTATATAATTTGGGCTCCTATATTGGGTATAATAGTGAATCTCCCTAATTTTTATTGCCTCCTCAGGGATTGTAAATACTCACAGTTTGCTCAATTTCTGCAGTTTGGTCTTGATCTCCTCTGCTTACTTGTCCACCTCCTCTTTTGGTAACTTGCCTGTCAAACAGCTCCTTCTGGGCCATGTAATTTCAAAGTGCTGCTAGTCGAAATGAAGATAGGTGGCTATTCTTTTTTTTTTTCTTTCGTGATTTGGCCTGAATGATCTGTGGCTATTATGGCATGCATATATATATATATAGCAACATGCCACAGAAATTCATCACTTGAGCTTCAAGAAAATAGAAGCTTAATTCAGAAGAGAGATCCTTGATATACTTGGATGACACAATATTGATAGTGTTCGTGAAGGAATAAGTACACTTGCATGACTTTATATAAATCGGAAGATTGGTATATATTTTATTAGTAAGTACACCAATCATAAAGAAGTTGTTTTTTTCTCCACCGGATAAAATAAAAATTCTGTTTGCCTGTAACTTTAATCATGCTGTGGCATATATGTTATCTTGGACCACACTCTTGAAAAAAGAGAAGGTTTTGCTCATCATGAATATTGGCTTGGCATAAATATTACGACTTGCTAAAATACTTACCTGGGATTGTTTCTTTCATTAAAAAAAGAATGAAAAAGCTAGCTAGTCTCGAACGATAAGAATCAATAATGTGATGCGCACGTAAAGTAGAGTTTGCATCCATGAAGAGAAATTTTCAAATAAAATGATCAAGAACGCGAGTCACATAATTCATTAGGATTTACATGGAGTAATTCCAATATAAGGATTTGAATAAAATTATAATATCAAATTGTTTGTTTAGACTACTACAATCCATGCATGCTAAAATTTGGATAAGAAGAAAATGACGAAAACAAATGGACTCCAAATAACTCCTGATGGTCGGCCTTAGGCTTGGGCTTCGAGGGTGATCACCAAAGGCCTCGAATCAAGGGGCCTCAAAACTTTATATATATATAATTATTTAGGCGCTACAAGATATCAATATATATAAAGCAAAAGGTAGAGAATGGTAAAACATTCAAAATACCAGAAAATGCCCTTGATTAATGCAAAATATTAATTAAATAAAGATAATATGGTAAATTCACACTTTTTTATATTAAAAAATTTTAAAATTAAAAGAAAAATCAAATCATGGATCTTATTTTTATGGAATATAACTATCCATTAACTTTTTTAATTCCAAAATAAATTTTAAATTAAAAAAAAAACTTATTATAGGTGTGAAAGCGCGTGCAAAGAGACTAGTTTATTGAAAGTTTAAAAATAAAAGGGCCAAATAAAATTGCTTGGTCTTTAACAACGGAAATGCTATAACGTATGTGACTTGAGAGAATTCTAGGAGCACTCTGGATCTTCAGTAGCGGATCCCCTCTTTAAATGTTTGACACATGTCCTACCATTTAACAGAGAATTAAATCTGGTTTTTTCCGAACAGAGAATTAAATCTGTTAACTTCTTTTTTGCTTTAAAAAAATTAAAAATTAAAAACTCCAAAATAGTCTGGACTCTGGAGCATCCTCTGGCCTGTCAACTCTCAAGCCCTACCCAACCACGTCTCTGAACTCTCAAGCCCTAAGTTTCAATGCAACAACACCTCTGGTGCTCTATCGCTATTCGCTGACCATCTCCAAGGACGAATACCACTGCCCATTTTGAGGACTTGAGAATTCAATATTGGGACTTCCCATCCCATCAAAGGCTTTCATTGAGACCATGACCCAATCATGAAAAGGTTCATATGCAAATGCATAATTAAGAATTTAAATTGTTCATTGATGTGATTATGTGGTTCGTTGTTGGAGATATCTCCTGGTGTTGTACTGAAATTTGGAATGATAAGGTTTGTATGAGAAGTGTGAGATAGTTGAATGCATATTACTTGTTTGACAAAATGTGCAGCTTGTGGCTTGTGGATTTCCTGCTCTGTTTTGCTGCTTGTTGGCTTTAATGAAATATTTGATTGTTCATTGCATTAACTGGGCTTGAAGGAAACAGAGGATAAAAAAAATGTGTACTAGATTGGTTTGATTCTTGTAGAGATCAGAAAGGAGGAGAAATCCTAAACCTTAAAATGACGTTGTCTCTGCCATAAACACATCATTAGGATTGAAAATGTAAATAGGGAACCCTATTTCTGATAAAAACTGAGGACTGTGTACCAAGTCTGGATGCCGCTTAAGACAAGCGCTGTTAGAGCTCCAATGAAAGCAAGCATGACCAAGGGGCTACTGAAATGATCTTCGAAAAATTGAGCGAACCATGCCTTCCACTTGGTCTTGTAGTGTTTTTCTAATTTGGCATTGATAAAGTTGTACTTGGGATGGGCAAGCACCAAATCAGGGCCTATCTCGTGAAAGAGGCCGGCGAGGGCTTGGTCGCTCCCACGCAAGTTGCAAAGTATGCGGGCTGACCGCAGCTGCTTAGCATCGTTGGGATGAGCAATGAGTGAACTGAGGAAGCTGAAGTAAGAGGTGACACCAAAATTATTTAGGAAATCAGGACACATTTCGTAGGCTATCAAATTCAAGAACAAAGGCATTTCTTCTTCGTTTATTGGAGGAAGATTAAGAAATCCAACAAAGCCTAGAGAAGTAAAAGATATGTCCCACAAGGAGCTAGTTTTGCTGCGCCTAAAATGAACCCCCGCTGCCTTAAGCTCCTGTGCATTGCGAAAAGATGGTGAATTGTCTTCTTTGCGATGATCATCTTTGGGAACCTCTGGTGATGGACCTAGCATTCTTTCCCGAAGAAAATCAAGAAGATGATAAGTGGGGTGACCATAATCAGGAAGATGATGAGTGGGCCGAAGATAATCAGAAGGATGACCAGCGGCTTCTTTAAATAAATAGGCTGCCCTGATGGCTTGCTCATGAGCTCGAATCTTCAATAGCATCTCTTGCTTCTCCCTTTCTCGACTGTACTCCAGTGGCTTTTCTGCTGCAATAATCTGCATTCCAACAAAACTCTGTATACTGCTGAACAGCTCCTCTCTTTTTGTGGTTGAGCTCATCAACAGCTCGAGGACTTGATAAGGGAGTTGGTTCTCTAGCAGGAACAAGTCGAGCCGTGCAAAGACAGCTTGGGTTCTGTTCATCCCAAACTCTTCCAAGCGATCAATTTTGTGCATGAATTGCAAGGTTGAACATCCATCTATGAACAACATCCAGGCGAGTGTCTCATCATCATCGTAGCACTTTGTTGCTTCGTTATCGTAGCAGTCCTTTATTTCAGCGATGCGGTCCAGAATCTTCTCGTACAACTGGTAGAAGGTGCAGCCGGAATCCTTGATAAAGTCTGCTGCCAATGTGTATTTGAGTTTCTCTGCTTCAATGCACTTATCATGATGGATGGGACCCATTGCTAGTACTCTTGGCTCAAAGTATTTATCCAAACTACTGTGACTTCGGAGAATTCTAGGAACACTTTGGATCTTCGATCTTGAGCTTCTAGCTGAATTGTAATCGGGAGCTGGAACAAGTCTTCTTTCTGCGTCCCTCAGTTTATTAACTCCCTGCTCCACAGAATCAGGCATTTTAATGCTCTGCTGATTGGAACCAAATTTCGCTTCCTGATTAATTTGTCTTCCTTTTGCGCGGCAGTTAGTTCCCTCTTACATAATCTGACTCCACATATGAGCAAAAATTAGACTTGTAAATGGGTCGGATATCAGATCCGATTAAGAAAAACATTCAATCCGAGGGGATTGTTGTTTTTTTGTTTGATTAGAGAGAGAGAGAGAGAGAGAGAGAGAGAGAGAGAAGAAGAAGAAGAAGATGGCAGGCGGCTGAAATGAGGGAGGGTGGACAAGAGTGTGCAGCAAAAAGGCCGAAAGTAAATCCACTTGTCCAAGACGCGCGCCTATAGGGTAGTTGCTAGACAAAGTTTATATGTGGGGCCCGCGTCAATTATAGTTTATTTGATGTCATCACCAACGGCTACATTGCAAAATGAATTGATGTGGTTTTTTTTTAATAAAAAACAAACGGCTTGAAATCTGGTCCAACGGCTAGTTGATCAAAGGGTCCAATTTTCACTCTGACAAACCAACAACTATATTCTTTTAGCCAAATTCAACGGATACAATAATCTAAAGGCCAAGATTCAACGGATACCAAGCTCTTTGTTCATAAAATCACAATTCTTCTTTACTCTCAAACATTGGATGGTGTACCATCCAATAAACATAGGACATGTGGAATTATTGTCCAACTTATTGCATTTCTTTTTATGACATGTGGCGGGCTGCATTGAAAATATTTCATATGTCTTCTGTCTATTGGATGGTACACCAGCCACGTGGTGTACCCGGAACACTCAAAAATTACTCCAAACATTGGTTTTTTAACTGAACTAGATTCTTGAGCCATGAACTAGATTCTTGAGCCATGAATGTTAGACATTCAAAACAAAATTTGCTGAAAAGTATAATTTATTATTACACATAAATACGTGCGCCAAAAAGCAAAGTAAAGTCACCTGAGCCATAATATTTGAAAGTGCTTTATCGTCCTAAAAAGTTCCAAATTTAATGTAAGCGAAGATTGTATTTAACTCTCCTGACTCAATTTTGTGAAAATATTTACCTGAGTAAACACAATATTCTTTGATATTATATGGCCAGTAGTGTCAACTTGTTGCAGTAATAGACACATTGGCTCTCACATAATATTATCAGTTAAATTTGACAGGATATGAGATCCCTCTTGAAATATCTTTTTATTATTATTATTATTATTTATAAGTTTGGAAATGCTATGAAACAAACAAGAGGCTTCCAACATCCATTGGGGGTTTTGGATGGCAAGGTTTTAATGAGGCCACACTAACGCTCTCCGTTCATTTGTAAACGTTATCATTGGTTGGTGCTACGGTTGAATGAATCTTTCTATTTGATAAAAAAAAAAAAACATGTAATCTGCATGATTAATTTAGGGATTAATTACAACAAAGGCCACACATGATCACATATTGTTAATTTATTTATTGTTTTTTTTTTTTTTCCGAGAATCACATATTGTGGATTTCCTGCTCTGTTTTGCTGCTTGTTGGCTTTAATGAAGTATTTGATTGAACAAAGGTATACACAAGAATTTAAATTGTTCATTTGATTAACTGGGCTTGAAGGAAACAGAGGATTAAAAATGACGTTGTCTCTGCCATAAACACATCATTAGGATTGAAAATGTAAATAGGGAACCCTATTTCTGATAAAAACTGAGGACTGTGTACCAAGTCTGGATGCCGCTTAAGACAAGCGCTGTTAGAGCTCCAATGAAAGCAAGCATGACCAAGGGGCTACTGAAATGATCTTCGAAAAATTGAGCGAACCATGCCTTCCACTTGGTCTTGTAGTGTTTTTCTAATTTGGCATTGATAAAGTTGTACATGGGATGGGCAAGCACCAAATCAGGGCCTATCTCGTGAAAGAGGTTCGCGAGTGCTTCGTCGCTCCCACGCAAGTTGCAAAGTATGCGGGCTGACCGTAGCTGCTTAGCATCGTCGGGATGAGCAATGAGTGAACTGAGGAAGCTGAAGTAAGAGGTGACACCAAAATTATTTGGGAAATCAGGACACATTTCGTAGGCTATCAAATTCAAGAACAAAGGCATTGCGTCTTCGTTTATTGGAGGAAGACTAAGAAATCCAACAAACCCTAGAGAAGTAAAAGATATGTCCCACAAGGAGCTAGTTTTGCTGCGCCTAAAATGAACCCCCGCTGCCTTAAGCTCCTGTGCATTGCGAAAAGATGGTGAATTGTCTTCTTTGCGATGATCACGGACCCATTCCCAGGCTAACCTGGGCTATAGCCCAGGTGTCTTGATTTGTCATAGCCTATAGTAATACTCCCAACCCACCCAAGAAAACCCCCACAAACCCTTAGCTAATGCACGCAGAGAAAAAACAAATTGAAGAAAGAGCCAATCATCTCTCCTGTTACACGCCCTTCAAAGCTTAATTAAAGCAAACCAAATTAATCTTCAATTATTAATCTTCTTTTATTGTCTTAATTTGTTGATGTTGAAATTTGGGACTTTTTAGAGTTTATGAAGTATCAATTAGGGATTTACAATTTTTATGTAAAAAAATTCTATGTAATTTATTTTTTTGGCTTGGCCAAAACATTTGATTGTACAGGTTTTGTAATTAAAAATATACAAATGAAAGTAGGTCAGCCCCTTATAGTCCCCTAAAATTCCAATATATTTGTAATTATAATCATTCATGTTTTACGCCATAAACCCTTAATCCTAATAATTTCTACATTTTTGGAAAGAAAAAAAATAGCTTCTACATTAGTAATTGTTTAATTAGTATGAGTTTATTCCTTTTGTTGGTTAGTGTGAGTTTTTGTTTTGGTTAATTAATATAGGTTTTGTGTTTTAAAAAAAAATGGAAATCTATACACGTCGATTTCATTGATTATGTTCCTCCCTTCATTGCTTGTACGTAAGGTAAATCTAGCCCACCCTAATTTGAAATCCTAGGTCCGTCCTTGATCTTTAGGAACCTTTGGTGGTGGACCTAGCATTCTTTCCCGAAGAAAATCAAGAAGATGATAAGTGGGGTGACCATTGTTGCGTAGATTTAGCTGCACCAAAATGGATTAAGCTGCATCCTCAACTTGTGATACTCGCAAGTGCACGAACCGTTGGTAGTATAGCATATGTAAGTGCGAGGTCGATTCCACAGGGATTGGTGATTGAATGATACAATTTAGTTTCCCTACACAAAATAGAAACAAAAACAAAGAACATAAAACAAGGAAGAAAGAAATAAGTAACTCAAGCAAATAAGTTCCCAAGTTCAATTTAGATTAATGGATTGATTCTAGCTAAAGTATGATTAAGCCATGGTGTGTGGTCATAACCTTGTGTTCCTAATTCCCTAATTTGATCATTTGTTGTCTAACCTAAAATTAAGCATTAGGAACCCATTAAGCATAGAAGAACATTTTAAACAACCAAGTATGTATCTAATCCCTGTTGTCGAATGTCCATACATACTCTTCCTATTCATAGTTCAATTCGAATTAAAGCATGGTGTATACTCTTAATTCAAACCAAGATAGCTAACATGCAAGCCTAAATGGTGATCAATCATTCAAACTAGCATATTAACTTATAAGCATAATGAATAAGAACAAAAACCATAATTGAAACTTGGAAACTAATTCAACTTGAAAACTTAAGAAAAGAATTTACATAACAAAGAAAAATAAATTACAACTAAGAAAACATCAAGGAAACTAAGAGAACTTTGAGGAAGAAAGGAAGTGTTTGAGAACTTTGAGGAGGGAGAAGAAAGTGTTTAAGAACTTGGAGGATTTGGAGAAGAAAGTAGAGAGGTGTTTTGAGAGCTTTGTGGATTTTGGAAGAGAGTGGTTGAGAACTTGGAGGATGTTTGTGAACTTGGAGAATTTGAGAACTTAGGGAAGGAAGAGAAATGTGTTTGTGAAGTATTTGAGACATGGAGACTTTTGGAAGAGAAGGGAAGTAGAGAGATGTTTGAGAACTTTGAGGATTTTGGAAGAACATGTGTTTGAAAGCTTTAGAGAATTAGAAGAAGAGAAAGGAAAAGTGTTTGATATTTAGTACAAAGAAAATTTAATAGAATGATCTTATTACAACAATTGAGAACTACAAAGGGAAACTAAGAGAATTTGAGGGAGAGAAGGGAAGGGAGCTCTAGAGAAGTGTTTGAGAGCTCCCCCCCTTGGGGTGTGTTTACAAGCTTAGAGAACTTCCCTATTTATAGGCCTAGGGGAAGTGAAAATCAGAATTCAATAAGACTAATGCATACAACACTTGAATTATAAAATCTGAAATGGTTGATGCACTTGTATTAGAAAATCTGAAATGGGTGATGCACTTGTATTAGAAAATCTTGAATTGGTTGATGCACTTCACCACTAAATCCCACCAGCAGCCCTAGCTCATCTTCATGTCACCATGACCAAGCTTCCAACCAGAAATGATAGCTCATACCTAGCTCACCATGACCAAGCATCCAACCAGCACATGCTGAGGTCAGCATGACCAGCAACTTCAAGGGCTTACAACTTGGGCTTCTCTTAATCAAATTAGGACTTTAAGCACTTGAAATTGAAGTTCAGAATGTCTTCTTTCCAGCCATATGTTATTTGGGCCAATCCAAGGTCGGAGGAAGAAGTTAAGGCCGAAACAAATTGCTAACTCATTTTCCGCGCTGATAAGATCCATCCTGAGCATGGTTCTGTGTTTGCTAGGTAACGGACTCCAGATTTATCCAATGGGGCTGAATTTTGGATATGTTATAGTACACACCAATTGGAGCAACTTTCATGAAGAATGTGGCCTCATCCGAGCTATGTAGGTTGCTGAAACAAAGCTTGCAATATGACCTACGGAACTGGACTGGCAGGGGGCTGTAGCCATAATGAATTTGTCTTTAAGCTCTTCATCAATTCATCCAAATTAGGCCTTAACATGCTTGAATTGCATGAATTATGTTCTCCAAAGCCATCATTGTTACCTAAAGCTCAATTAACTGAAAGATAAACACAAAAAGGATTAAAAGCACAAGTTTAACTCAAAAACATAACCAAATCATAAGCTAGAAGGGTAAGAAATAATATACAATTATGAACCGATCAAATACCCCCAAACCTAGATTTTGCTAGTCCTCGAGCAAAACAACACAAAACAAAGTTAAAAACAAAACTAGAAGTTAACTAAACCACTTTCGTAGGTAACTCGATTGCATTTAGCATATGCAACAAGCCTTTAAACCTCTAGGCATCCCTAGTAGGAGGAGTTGTGTCTCCTGAGGGTTTAACAGATACGATACCCACAAACGTTTTACTGACTCTGTAAAACAAAGTAATTAGAAAACTTAAAGATTGTTAGTCCTTAAGCAAAACCAAAAACAAAAACAAACACAAAAACACAAAGAACTTAAAACAATTTTTCCGAACATTTTCTGAAGAGAAATGACTCATGCACATGACTTAAACGTTTTAACAATAAAAGCTCAATTTTTAGACATTATTTACAAAGCGGCAAAGTTCTAAACACAATATGCTCAAAGTGTAGTAGTGTGATAGCCAAATGCAACAAATTCCCCAATCTTAGTTTTCACACAATTTCAAAAATCATACAAAGCATAAGTTCAACTTCAAATCTCACCAAAGTTGTCCTCTCACAAATGAATCACTCAGAAGAGGGCTATAATGCACACTCAGTTATAAACATGAGAATAGAGTTAAACCATAAGGGACTTAACTCGCAATAGAAATATGAAGAACTTGCATTAATATGATCTCAAGAAGGATGTCAAACACTTAAAAGTAGAAAAATGAATGCATTTCAACCACATGACATTTAAGATCAATTTAGGTCTTTAACATGGGTTGTAATGGGGCCAAGGGTGTAAGGTGAGTAAGAAATGAAGGATATGGATAATACAAAGTCCAAGGAACTCGCAATGCAAGAGCATAAAATAATTGTTTACAAGACTTCGAATCATCACGATTAGATTTTTTTCTTTTACCTGATCAAAACTCCTTATACCCTTCATTTACATTGATTCACTCCTTTCCTGAACAACCACCAATTTATTTTGAAGGCCCAAAAATGAAATTTCATTCAACCACCACTTAATCATAACTTTTTTCTTTTCTTTTCTTTCACCAATTGTGTGATTTTCTTTTTTTTTCTTCGAAATTCCCAAACTTAGTATGAAAAACACATCCCAATTAAAGCTCATGAGTTCTTTAGAAAGGTAAATATTTGTTTTTCAGGCTAAGGCAAGGAAATATAATTGGTTAAATGAAAGAAAAGGTTTACATGTATGCTCAAAATGGTTAACAATGGAAAATCATGCTTAAGCATGCATAAGGTTAGCTTGAAAGGCACAAACGATCCAAAGAGGGCCTTAATATCACTTCTTAAATGTCGTGAAGTCAAATTGCATAAGAATGAATGACTTTTAAGTGTTCAACCAAATCAATAAATAATGAGATCAAACAACAACTTTGATGACAAGAAAATAAGAGTATGTATATAACACTCATGAATTGAAGTACAAGGCTCAAAAGCTCACTTTATATGGTTATATAAGTCTAATTTGTGCTTGATACAATTCTTTGGGTCATGCAAATCCTTTAATTGGAAAATTATGAAACAAATGGCAAGTGTAAAGAAGGTTTCAAACATATCATGCTAGAACAATGCCAAATTTTTTTTTTTTTTTTTAATAAAGAAAAAAAAACACTAAAATAAAATGAAATCCAATTTTTATTTAAGTCATGCAAACATTTATCACTATCTCATCATAAGTGTTCGGAAAGTGACTCAAAACAAAAACAAAACAAAACAATACTTAAAATAAAAACAAGCAAAAAAAAAAAATATTTTTTTTTTTCAATTATTATTTTTTTTAATTTTAAGAAAAACCAAATTTACTTGCTAAACTCCAATACCCCCAAACCTAGAAATGAACATTGTCCTCAATGTTTAAAAATTAGCCACAACCAATGTCATAACAACAAATGAAGGGTATTAAAGCAAATAAAAATCACAAAACATACAAAAATAAAATAAAACAATTACAAAATAAAAATTACAAAACAAACAATCAAATAAAATAAAATAAAATAAATAAATAAAAAGACACGAAACAGTAAAACACTCAAAACAGTAAGCCCTAACAGATAGTCTTACACAAACTGAAACCCAAACAATTGAAAGCCCAACCCAAAATGAAATTAACCCAACAACGGTAAAACCCGACCCAACATGAAATCTGAAGCCCACACGTTTAAATTTAATTTTTTCTTAAAAAGATAAAACGTGAATTATGAGCGCAAAGCGGGATTTCTAAAAAGAGGGAATGTGGTCCCTGATGTCGTTTCATGGATAGTCACGGGCAGAAAGCAGGAGCCACGTGTCGACGCATAGAGGCGCCGCAGATCCACAAGCGAAAATTACGGGCTCATGGAAAGGCACGACGACTTTGCTGAACGTGTCCGTTCAGACAAAGCAAGTCGTGACAAATGAGTTGGAAACGGTTGGAAAGTGAGAAGGTTGTGGGACTCGAGGAACGCTGGATATTCAGAAAACGCTTAGACGCTGCAACGGCTAGGGTTTGTTTGTCAAAGACTACATCTATAAGAAGGAAAAAGAAGGGAAAAAAACAAAAAAACAAAAAACACACAAACTCAGAAACACAAAAGAGAAAAGAAGCAAGAAAAAGAAAAAAAAAGTGAGAAATCAAATGGCTTCTTCCTACCCCTTTTCGTTAGATCTCAACCTAGCTCCACCGACTCAGACACGAGGCCAAGCAGTAGCACCAGTATGGATGCTGCTTCTTCTTTTAAGAGAAAAACTTAAGGATGACCAGTTAAGGGCCTCAGAAAACACAGCCAGGGGTTCCGGGAAGGTTGGAGGGGTCACAATGGTCCCGCTTAAAACCCTAACTTCTTAGACACCGAAGGTGTCGCCTTAAAGAACTCCTAGACACTGTATAGACTGCGGTTGCTTACTGGAGTTACCAAAAATTTAGCTCCTTCAAAGAATATCCTATGAGTTTTAAATTATACTACCTAATTAAATAAAAAACAAAATAAATAAATAAATAAATAAACTGAAATAAACACGCAATTCAAACAATAATTTAAAAGAAGAGTTGGGATTCTTGCACCAGGTGTCCAAGACGCATCTTTAATTTTGTCTCTTCTTCCAACTACATTATTAAGAAACCAGTCAAACAAGAAGAAAATAATTGAAAATAAAATAAAATAAAATAAAATAAAATAAAAACTGAAAAAGCAAAAACACAAACATCAGAAAACAGGGAGGCAAAAGTAAGTGAAAGTGTAGACATGCTCCCTTTTAAAAAAAAGAACGTGCTCGCAATTTGCGCCAGAAATGAAGGGATCCGAGAGAAAAGAGCACAGGATAGCACCCTCGAGATCCGAAGTGCTTTCGGCTCCCTCATCTGCATAAGTCTATTTAAACTCATCTCGGTGAAGTAGAAGAGCACCCCGCATTTCTTCCTGCAAATTTAGAGAAAACATCAAAAAATCCAAAAACAAAACAATGGCATCCTCATGCACTCACCTTGATGATCTTAGCCTTGAACTGTCCCTTGCACCACCGAATGCGCAGATAAGGGCTCCTCAAAACCATGTCTTCCCAAACTCCACATATCATCACGGTACGGCCTCAAACTTTGCTGAGGTAATACCGAACTTTTCTGAGGCAATGCCGAACAGAGCAGCGCTGCTTGGAGGCATGATTGGCAGCAAGCTCACACCGACAGATCATCTGCATGTGGCACAGAGGTCTGACAAAGCAGCGGTGGAGGAGTCCAATAATTTAACTGTTCTCCATGCGGTCTCGGCTACCAATTTGGGTATGCGATTGCTGGCGAGAACACGGGAGTGTGCCGCGATGAGCGAGGAAATAACTTCCTTGAAGGCTATGGTGGCGGACTTGCAGAAGCGGCTCTACTGTGCCAATCAGCACGTGGAAGCACTGCAGAGAAAAAATGAGGACCATGTGGAGCTGCTGCAGATTCTGCAAGTAAGAGACAATAGAGGCATGCCATGAAGATGAAGATGAAGATGAAGAAGTTGTTTTTATTTTTAATTTACTTGAATGTTTTTTTTGTTTTTTTGTTTTTTTTTGTTTTTTTGTTTTTACTTTTTTTTTTCTTTGTTTGTAATGTTTGAAATGAAATAAAAATGTGTTTTTAACACTCAGAAATAAACTAACTAACCACACCACGTAAATAAATAAACTAACCTAACAAAAAAAAGAACATAAAAGAAAACAAAGAACTTCCAAATTGATTTTTTTTTTTTTTAAATTTATTATTATTTACAACTAACTGACCACACAAAGAAAAAAAAAAACAACAAAGAAGTTCCAAATTGCAATTTACAAGGAAAATTAAATAAAAACTCAAATTTCAATTTTTTTTTTTAAACTTTTTAATTTTTTAATTTTTAATTTTTTTAATTTTTTTTTTTTTGTTTTGTTTTGTTTTGTTTTTTTTTGAAAAAAAACACACAAATATACAAGCAACTCATGGATGACCAGTTAAGGGCCTCAGAAAACACAGCCAG
Organism: Prunus avium; assembly: GCF_965620075.1. NCBI lineage: Eukaryota > Viridiplantae > Streptophyta > Magnoliopsida > Rosales > Rosaceae > Prunus > Prunus avium. Next base: position 23,293,345 of record NC_142290.1, on the reverse strand, counting down.
GGGATCCGGGAAGGTTGGAGGGGTCACAAAGGTCCCACTTAAAACCCAAACTTCTTAGACACCGAAGGTGTCGCCTAAAGAACTCCTAGACACTGTATTGACGGAGATGCTCACTGGAGTTACCACGAGTCAGCTAATATAAAAAATTTTTTTTTAATAAAAGAAATAGAAAATTAAAATTACTGAAGTAATAACAAAACAACTAAAGAGAAAGGATTGGAATACTCCCCCTTGAAGCGATTAGGTCGAGCATGATGCATTTGGAGGTCGCGACTTCTCCCACTGCTCCACACTCCCCATTCTTATGATTGAGGTTGCCATCTCTCTCCATTTTTATTAAGCTATCATAAATTGCTAAAACGAACACAAAAAACTTGAAACAGAATTAAAGGATTACGAAATATAAAAAAAAAAACTAAAAATGAAAAGGAAAAATCAACACACGTCCAATTCCATGCTTCAAAGCAACAAGCACCAATGGGTTGTGTAAGCTGGGACTTAAACCCAGTTCTCTTGCTTGTTGGGCAATTGTCCTTTTCTGTTGGACTACAAACACAACTTGTCCATTAACGTCATTAACTTTAAAACTTGAAATTGTCTAGAAAAACATGAAAATGAAAAATAAAAATAAAACAAGTAGGGAAAAGAAATAGAACCAAACTATGTTGCCAATCCCCGGCAACGGCGCCAAAAACTTGTTGCGTAGATTTAGCTCCACCAAAATGGATTAAGCTGCATCCTCAACTTGTGATACTCGCAAGTGCACGAACCGTTGGTAGTATAGCATATGTAAGTGCGAGGTCGATTCCACAGGGATTGGTGATTGAATGATACAATTTAGTTTCCCTACACAAAATAGAAACAAAAACAAAGAACATAAAACAAGGAAGAAAGAAATAAGTAACTCAAGCAAATAAGTTCCCAAGTTCAATTTAGATTAATGGATTGATTCTAGCTAAAGTATGATTAAGCCATGGTGTGTGGTCATAACCTTGTGTTCCTAATTCCCTAATTTGATCATTTGTTGTCTAACCTAAAATTAAGCATTAGGAACCCATTAAGCATAGAAGAACATTTTAAACAACCAAGTATGTATCTAATCCCTGTTGTCGAATGTCCATACATACTCTTCCTATTCATAGTTCAATTCGAATTAAAGCATGGTGTATACTCTTAATTCAAACCAAGATAGCTAACATGCAAGCCTAAATGGTGATCAATCATTCAAACTAGCATATTAACTTATAAGCATAATGAATAAGAACAAAAACCATAATTGAAACTTGGAAACTAATTCAACTTGAAAACTTAAGAAAAGAATTTACATAACAAAGAAAAATAAATTACAACTAAGAAAACATCAAGGAAACTAAGAGAACTTTGAGGAAGAAAGGAAGTGTTTGAGAACTTTGAGGAGGGAGAAGAAAGTGTTTAAGAACTTGGAGGATTTGGAGAAGAAAGTAGAGAGGTGTTTTGAGAGCTTTGTGGATTTTGGAAGAGAGTGGTTGAGAACTTGGAGGATGTTTGTGAACTTGGAGAATTTGAGAACTTAGGGAAGGAAGAGAAATGTGTTTGTGAAGTATTTGAGACATGGAGACTTTTGGAAGAGAAGGGAAGTAGAGAGATGTTTGAGAACTTTGAGGATTTTGGAAGAACATGTGTTTGAAAGCTTTAGAGAATTAGAAGAAGAGAAAGGAAAAGTGTTTGATATTTAGTACAAAGAAAATTTAATAGAATGATCTTATTACAACAATTGAGAACTACAAAGGGAAACTAAGAGAATTTGAGGGAGAGAAGGGAAGGGAGCTCTAGAGAAGTGTTTGAGAGCTCCCCCCCTTGGGGTGTGTTTACAAGCTTAGAGAACTTCCCTATTTATAGGCCTAGGGGAAGTGAAAATCAGAATTCAATAAGACTAATGCATACAACACTTGAATTATAAAATCTGAAATGGTTGATGCACTTGTATTAGAAAATCTGAAATGGGTGATGCACTTGTATTAGAAAATCTTGAATTGGTTGATGCACTTCACCACTAAATCCCACCAGCAGCCCTAGCTCATCTTCATGTCACCATGACCAAGCTTCCAACCAGAAATGATAGCTCATACCTAGCTCACCATGACCAAGCATCCAACCAGCACATGCTGAGGTCAGCATGACCAGCAACTTCAAGGGCTTACAACTTGGGCTTCTCTTAATCAAATTAGGACTTTAAGCACTCGAAATTGAAGTTCAGAATGTCTTCTTTCCAGCCATATGTTATTTGGGCCAATCCAAGGTCGGAGGAAGAAGTTAAGGCCGAAACAAATTGCTAACTCATTTTCCGCGCTGATAAGATCCATCCTGAGCATGGTTCTGTGTTTGCTAGGTAACGGACTCCAGATTTATCCAATGGGGCTGAATTTTGGATATGTTATAGTACCCACCAATTGGAGCAACTTTCATGAAGAATGTGGCCTCATCCGAGCTATGTAGGTTGCTGAAACAAAGCTTGCAATATGACCTACGGAACTGGACTGGCAGGGGGCTGTAGCCATAATGAATTTGTCTTTAAGCTCTTCATCAATTCATCCAAATTAGGCCTTAACATGCTTGAATTGCATGAATTATGTTCTCCAAAGCCATCATTGTTACCTAAAGCTCAATTAACTGAAAGATAAACACAAAAAGGATTAAAAGCACAAGTTTAACTCAAAAACATAACCAAATCATAAGCTAGAAGGGTAAGAAATAATATACAATTATGAACCGATCAACCATAATCAGGAAGATGAAAAGTGGGCCGAAGAAAATCTGCAGCAATTTCTTTAAATAAATAGCCTGCCCTAATGGCTTGCGCGTGAGATCTAAGCGTCAATAGTGCCTCTTGCTTCTCCATTTGTAGCCTGTCTAATGGCTTTTCTGCTGCAATAATCTGCAGTTCAACAAACTCTGTATACTGCTGAACAGCTCCTCTTTTTTTGTGTTTGAGCTCATCAACAGCTCGAGGACTTGATAAGGGAGTTGGTTCTCTAGCAGGAACAAGTCGAGCCGTGCAAAGGCAGCTTGGGTTCTGTTCATCCCAAACTCTTCCAAACGATCAATTTTGTGCATGAATTGCAAGGTTGAACATCCATCTATGAACAACATCCAGGCGAGTGTCTCATCATCATCGTAGCACTTTGTTGCTTCGTTATCGTAGCAGTCCTTTATTTCAGCGATGCGGTCCAGAATCTGCTCGTATAACTGGTAGTGGGTGCAGCCGGAATCCTTGATAAAGTCTGCTGCCAATGTGTATTTGAGTTTCTCTGCTTCAATGCACTTATCATGATGGATAGGACCCATTGCTAGTACTCTTGGCTCAAAGTATTTATCCAAACTTCTGTGACTTCGGAGAATTCTAGGAACACTTTGGATCTTCGATCTTGAGCTTCTAGCTGAATTGTCATCCGGAGCTGGAACAAGTCTTCTTTCTGCGTCCCTCAGTTTGTTAACTCCCTGCTCCACAGAATCAGGCATTTTAATGCTCTGCTCCACAGATGAGCAAAAATTAGACTTGTAAATGGGTCGGATATCAGATCCGATTAAGAAAAACATTCAATCGAAGGGGATTGTTTTTTTGTTTGATTAGGTGCAGTTGAGAGAGAGAGAGAGAGAGAGAGAGAGAGAGAGAGAGAGAGAGAGAGAGAGAGAGAGAGAGAAGAAGAAGAAGAAGGCAGGCGGCTGAAATGAGAGAGGGTTATTAGTTGGACTTTAGGTGTCGTTAATTGTAAAGCTTTGCTTAAAGGAATTTGAATACCTATTGGATTGTAATACTCACCTTTGAAGTTTGCTCAATTTCTGCAGGTTGGTCTTGGTCTCCTCTTCTTGTGACTTGCCTCACAAACAGCTCCTTCTCCATGGAAACTACATTTTCATTTGTTTGGGCCATTTAATTTCAAACTGCTGCTTGTCGAAATGAAGATTTGTGGCTATTCTTTTCTTTTCTTTTTTTCTTTTTGGTTTGGCCTGAATAATCTGTGGATGCCATGCATATTTATATATAGCACAACATGCCACATAAATTCATCACTTGGGCTTCAAGAAAATAGAAGCTTAATTTAGAAGACTGATGCTTCATGTTTGGAACATGTACACTTGAATGACTTTATGTGAATGGGAAGATTGGTATATGTTTTTATTAGTAAGTACACTAAAAAGTTTGTAGGCCAAAGAAAGATCATATGAGAGCTTTTTTGTCTCCATCAGATAAAAAGTTTGTTTGCCTTGTAACTTTAATCATGCAGTAGCATGTAAAGTAGAGTTTGCATCTGTGAAGAGAAATTTTCAAATAAAATGATAAAAAACGTGAGTCATGTAATATATAGCTAGTGTCCTTTAGACCAAAAATAAATAAAATCCAGCTAGTGTCCTTCAGACCAAAAGAAAAAGAAGAAAAAATCTAGCTAGTGTCCTACGTACGATAAGAACCAATAATGTGATATGCGTGTAAAGTAGAGTTTGCATCCTTGAAGAGAAATTTTCATGTAAAGAACGCGAGTCACGTAATTCATTAGGATTACACATAAATACGTGCGCCAAAAGCCAAAGCAAAGTCACCTAAGCCATAATGTTTGAATGTGCTTTATCGTTCTAAAAAGTTCCAAATTTGATGTAATCGAAGGTTGTATTAACTCACCTGACTCAATTTTGTGAAGAGATTTACCAGAATGAACACAGTATTCTTTGATATTATATGTCCAGTAGTGTCAACTTATTGCATTAATAGACACATTGACTCTCGCATAATATTTTAAAGTTTGGAAATGCTATAAAACAAACAAGAGGCTTCCAACATGTAATCTGCATGATTAATTTAGGGATTAATTACAACAAAGGCCACACATGATCACAAATTGTTTATTTTATTTATTTATTTATTTTCCGAGAATCACATCGATTATGAAATGACAACTTACAATAAGCATGTTACACACAAACTTCAACTAAAATCAAACAAAAAGTTCCACCAAATTAAGAAAAAAGCACACATGTTCAACTTGCCTTATTTTAGTCACATCTGCTGACAGTGACAGTAAAATACCAAATGGAAAGAGGACCCTTGAGAAGCTATGACTTGTGAAAACCTCTAGAAGAAGTCGTAATTGGGGGGACGTACAGAACCATGTAGCACACAAATTGCAAAGCAGCAAATGTATTTTTAGTACCTGAAAAAAGGCTGAAGGGATCACAACAAACTTACGTACGCATATTACATTATAATTATCATGCTCGTAGTCCTTTTAGTGCCCGCGCGCTTTCAGGTACTCAAGTAAGGCCTCACATGGAGGGGTATCAGAATTGACGGTGTACCACGTCTGAACCGCGGTCATCCAAAGCCCTAAGAGAGCACCAATGAAAGCCAGGATAGTCCAGGGGCTGCTGAAATGCTCATGAAAGAATTGAGCCACCCATTTCTTCCACTTGGTCATGTAGTGTTTTTCTATGTCGCGTTTAACTTTGCTGTAAATTGCATTGTTAGGCACCAAGTCAGTGCCTATCTCATTGAAGAGTTGAGCCACCTCCTCGTCACTCCCAAGTAAGTTTCGAAGTATGTGCTTTTTCCTCAGATGCTTCACATCATCCGGATGATCGATGAGCGAATCGAGGAAGCTTATGTAAGAGGTGACCCCGAAATCGTTCTGGAAATCGGGACACATTTCATAGGCTATCAAGTTCATGAATTTAGGCCCCATAGAATCGTCTACTTTTATTTTAGGAATATAAAGGAACCCACAGCATATATAGCTCTTAAAATATATGTTGCCCAAAAAGTTGCCCTCCTTGCTATGCCTAAAATGGATCCCGGCTGCCTGAAGCTCTTGTACATTGCGAAAAGATTGGGCACGTGACTTTCTTTTTTTCTTAGGTAGATATCCTTTCATTTTTGTCCGAAGATTCTTAAGAAGATGAGGTTGCGTGTTTCGTGCTCCGACTGCTTCCGGTTGGGCACTTGCACTTGTCTCACTTTTCTTAGGTGGATATCCTAGCATTCTTGTCAGAAGAAGCTCAAGAAGATGAGTTGGCTCTGGTTCCACGCTTACTCTTACTTGATCAGCACGCGGTTGCGTGTTTTGTGCTCCGCCTGCTCCCGGTTGTGGTGGCTTCTCTTCCAGTTTTCGTGCACCTTGTTGTGGCTTCTGATTCTCACTTGGTGCAACGCCGTGCATCTGAACAAAGCTCTCGATTGACTCCTTCAAGTGCTCATGTTTGCTGCTCGAGAGCACCAGCATCAGCAGCTTGAGGAGTTGATAAGGAAGTTGGTTCTCTAGCAAGAACATGTCCTGTTCTGCAAAGGCCACCTGGTCTCTCTTGATCTTAAAAGATTCTAACTCTTCATATTTGTATATGAATTCCAGAGTCGAGCACCCATCAATGAACAGCATCCACGTGAGGGAATCGTCGTCATATTTCTTTGTTGCTTCCTCATCATAGCACTCCCTTAGTTCCTTGATGTTCTCCTCAACCTTCTTGAGGAAATCTTCATCACTCTGTTCACTGTCTTTGACAAATTTCGCAGCTAAGTAACGCTTGACTTTCTCTGCCTGCTCGTACTTTGGGTTACCATGGTGGAAAGGACCGATGGCAGCTACCCTTGGCTCGTAGTATTTGTCGAAATTTTTGTACTCTCGGAGCATGAAGGGAACCCTTTGGATCTTTGGTTTGATATTTTGAGCCTGAGTTGATGACCTTTCTGTTGGAAATTTGGCTCACCTAAGGATACAAAGTCCTCTTTTGTGTGCTATGGATTTCTACCTAAATTCCATGACATGGTTGACTCATTTCTAGAAGAATTTTGGAGTTGCCCATGTGAGTAAATATTGGCTTGCCATCTTTGTCAAAAATAGGTGACTTGTTTGGTGGCACAAAATGGTGGAATGTTTGGTAGCCATCCATGGTTAAGTTTGGTAGCCAACATTTGAATAGTGTGAGGTTGCATTCACACTCTTGCATATTTGGCTATATATAAAGGGGTTTAGCATGCAAGAAGCAAAACAATGGCTTAAGAGTTCTCTAGTGTATCAAAGTGTAGAGCAAGGGGTGAGAGAGAAAAGAGAGCTTGGGGAGAGAATAGAGTTCTAAGGGGGTTTCTTTGTAAACCAAAGTTGTAACTTATTCTTTCATTAGTGAATTTCTCAAGGGGATCACCAAGAGGATGTAGGCAATTGCTGAACCTCTATAAATTCTTGTGTCATTTTGTGCTCGGTTGGTTTCTCAAGTGTAGTGTGTGTGATTCATCCATAATTGTGTTTGTCACAAAGTCCATCAACAACAAGATCATTAGGGGAGGGTGAGTTGAGTTTTGTGCTCAATTCACAACAAGTGGTATCAGAGCTGTGTTGGAGCAGCAAGTTGCAAGAGTGTTGAAGATGGCAGGTGACAAGGAAGCTGAAGGTGAAAGTAGCTCTATGCTGCAGAGGCTGCCACAATCTGTCAACATGAAGGTGGAGTTAAAGCCCTTCACAGGGAAGGAGAACTTCATGCTTTGGCAAAGGAGGATGAAGTCAGCCCTTACACAACAACATCTCCATGTTGTGTTGGTGGGCAAGGAAAAGAAGCCAACAGGTATGACAGATGATGAGTGGGGTGTACTTGACGAGTTAGCCAGAGGAGCCATCGAAAACTACCTCTCCGATGAGGTGCTCATCAACGTGTTGAAGGATACAGCGAAGCAAACATGGGAGAAGCTCGAAGAGATGTTTGCAGGGAAGTCGCTGTCCAACAAGCTCTTCCTCAAGGAGGAACTCCTAAATCTTCGGATGGCGGAGGAAGGAAATCTAATGGAGCATTTGAGCAGCTTCAATAGATGTGTTGCTGACTTGCAGAGAATGGACGTGTTGTATAATACGGAGGATAAGGCACTCATGTTTCTAACATCCTTGCCTCCGTCTTATAAGCATTTCCGAACGACACTTATGTTTGGGAAGAGTACTTTGAATTTTGAGGAGGTGGTGCAAGATGTGATGACGCATCACAGGATGTCTCAACGTTCGGAGGAGAACTCTCAAGATGCTGGTTTGATCGCAAGGAGTCGTTCAAGCAAGCGTGAAGGCAAGAGAAGCAACGAGAGGAATGCTAAGTCCAAGGACAATGAAGGGTGCTTCGAGTGTGGATCTATGGATCATTGGAGGCGAGATTGTCCGGTATGGAAGGAGAAGCTGAACAAGATGAAGAAAGCTGGAAGTTCAGCCCACGTGTGTGATAAGGACACATGTGATGAACTCTTGACGGTTACGGAGGAAAGTAACGGGGAAGTCATGGCAAGTTCTTCGTGTAAGAATTCTTCTTCAAGTTGGATTTTAGATTCCGGGTGCTCATATCATGTGTGTGCAAATAAGTTGATGTTTGACACGTATGAGGATAAGGATGCATGCAAGATTATGTTGGGAGACAAAACTACATGTGAAGTTTTGGGCATAGGGACTGTGAAGATCAAGTTGCAAGGTGGTGAAGTTTGGACTCTTAGTGAGGTAAGGTTTGTACCTGCACTAAGAACGAATCTAGTCTCTCTTGGTTCTTTGGATAGAGAAGGTTGCTCTTACAAGGCCAAAGGAGGGAAGCTCATGATCACACAAGGTTCTGTTGTGGTTATGAGGGGGGAGATTCAACCAAACAACACATACAAGCTCTTGGGTGGTGCAGAGATTTGTACCAAGGAAGAGCAAGCAACAAGTCATAATGTCAAGGAGACGGTCCAACATAATGTAGCTGCAAGTGTGCTCAAGAGAAGTTGGGCAAGGAAGGTTAGTCAAGGTTGTATGACTAACGGTTCATCATCAAAGGTGCTTGATTTCAAAGCTGCAGAAAGTGTGGAGAGGAATATCCACAAAGGTAAAATCAAGACAAGGAATGATGGGGAGGATGTTGTTGAAGAGAAGCTTCTTGCCAAGGTGGTCATGGAAGGGACTCCATTTGAGGTGGAGCTTGACACAAGGGCTGAAGAAGGAAGGCAACAACAACAAACTCACAAAGGGGTTCTACTTGAGGTGGAGCCATCATCAAATGCAAGGTCCGGGCCCAAGGAATCCATCAAACTGTCCCTAGGTTTTGGATGGATGGACCAAGAAGTTCCAGCCACGTTTCAGAGTGCTATAGGGAGCATGAAGCGGGAAAGTTGGAGAGGTGCATTGATGAAAAGAAGTGTGTTCTTAAATCCAAGAGCAAGGTTGGCTATGTGGGGATTTAGTGAACAAAGGTTTGGTATGTGGTTCGCATATCAAGGCATGTCCAAGATTCAAGGTTCCAAGAAGGCAAGGAGCAACGAATTTGGCATGGGGGATCTCTCTTCTGCACAGGAGGTCCAAGTTACTCAAGTTTAGACTTGGGTAGAGCACCTTCCACCAAAGGTACATTGAGGCAAGAGGTTAATTGCCATGGTGGAGCTTTTGGAAATTACTAGAACGATTTCTAAGAGGTTGAAGAGGTTCTAGAGGATAACAATGGTTCACGAGGTGATTAAGGTTCGCCAAGGTGGAGATTGTTGGAAATTTGGCTCACCTAAGGATACAAAGTCCTCTTTTGTGTGCTATGGATTTCTACCTAAATTCCATGACATGGTTGACTCATTTCTAGAAGAATTTTGGAGTTGCCCATGTGAGTAAATATTGGCTTGCCATCTTTGTCAAAAATAGGTGACTTGTTTGGTGGCACAAAATGGTGGAATGTTTGGTAGCCATCCATGGTTAAGTTTGGTAGCCAACATTTGAATAGTGTGAGGTTGCATTCACACTCTTGCATATTTGGCTATATATAAAGGGGTTTAGCATGCAAGAAGCAAAACAATGGCTTAAGAGTTCTCTAGTGTATCAAAGTGTAGAGCAAGGGGTGAGAGAGAAAAGAGAGCTTGGGGAGAGAATAGAGTTCTAAGGGGGTTTCTTTGTAAACCAAAGTTGTAACTTATTCTTTCATTAGTGAATTTCTCAAGGGGATCACCAAGAGGATGTAGGCAATTGCTGAACCTCTATAAATTCTTGTGTCATTTTGTGCTCGGTTGGTTTCTCAAGTGTAGTGTGTGTGATTCATCCATAATTGTGTTTGTCACAAAGTCCATCAACAACAAGATCATTAGGGGAGGGTGAGTTGAGTTTTGTGCTCAATTCACAACACTTTCTTCTTCTGCTGCTTCTTCCCTGAATTTTTTGAGTCTCTCCTCCATAGGAATGCTCACCTTTGAAGTTTGCTCAATTTCTTCACGTTGGTCTTGGTCTTCTCTGCTTGCTTGCCCACCTCCTCTTCTTGTGACTTGCCTCTCTAACAGCTCCTTCTCCCTAGAAACTACATTTTCATTTTTTTGGGCCATTTAATTTCAAACTGCTGCTTGTCGAAAGGAAGATTTGTGTCTATTCTTTTCTTTTCTTTTGTTCTTTTTGGTTTGGCCTGAATAATCTGTGGATGTCATGCATATTTATATATAGCACAACATGCCACAGAAATTCGATCACTTGGGCTTCAAGAAAATAGAAGCTTAATTTAGAAGAGTGATGCTTGATGTTTGGATGTATATGACACAATATTGATAGTGAAGGAACTTTAATGATGTACACTTGAATGACTTTATGTGAATGGGAAGATTGTTATATATTTTTATTAGTAAGTACACTAATCATATGAGAGCTTTTTGTCTCCAAATCAGATAAAAAGTCTGTTTGCCTTGTAACTTTAATCATGCAGTAGCATATATGTTGTTTTGGACCACACTCTGAAAAAAGAGACAGTTTTGCTCATCATGAAGATTGGCTTGCCATAAATATTACGACTTGCTAATATACTTGGGATAGTTTCTTTCTCACTAAAAAGAATGAAAATGCTAGCTAGTGTAGTAGGATAAGAATCAATAATGTGACGTGCATGTAAAGTAGAGTTTGCATCCATGAAGAGAAATTTTCAAATAAAATGATAAAAAAAATGTGAGTCACGACATAATACATACCTAGTGTCCTTTAGACCGAAAAAAAGAAGTAAAAATCTAGCTAGTGTCCTTCATACCGAAAAAAGAAAGAAGAAAAATCTAGCTAGTGTCCTACGTACGATAAGAACCAATAATGTGTTACGCATGTAAAGTAGAGTTTGCATCCTTGAAGAGAAATTTTCATATAAAGAACGTGAGTCACGTAATTCACACTACTACAAAAAAGGCAAAAGACGACGGGAATTCACCGTCATGAATTTGGTTTTCAAACCGTCGTAAAATCGATCGACGTCTTTTGCAAAGTAAAACCACGACGCGAAATCACCGTCATTGTTATAACAAACAACGTCATTAACAACCAAACAACCGACGTCTGTATACTGAAAAATGAACCAAAAAATTGTCTTGGAGAAGAATAGACGACCTATTTTATACAACCTCCGTCGTGTAAAAGAATACAATACGTCTTTAAATAAATAAAATATGACGTTATTAAATCATACGACGTCTAATGTATTTATATAACCGTCGTGCAATAGTAATGCCACTTCGTTTTTTACATTAATATTGACGTGGAAATAGCGGTTAGGGTAAATCACTGTCGTTGTTATAACAAATAACGTCATTTACAAAAAAAAACCGACGTCTGTACACTGAAAAATGAACAAAAAAATTGTCATGGAGAAGAATAGACGACTTATTTTATACAACATTCGTCGTGTAAAAGAAAACACTACGTCTTTAAATAAATAAAATATGACGTTATTAAATCATACGACGTCGAATATATTTATATAACCGTCGTGAAATAGTATTGTTACTTCACTTTTTCCATTAATATTGACGTGGAAATAGCGGTTAAGGTAAATCACCGTCGTTGTTATAATAAACAACGTCATTTACAAAAACAACCGACGTCTGTATACTGAAAAATGAACCAAAAAATTTTCATTTAGAAGAATAGATGACCTATTTTATACAAACGCAGTCGTGTGTATGTATATACTACGTCTTTAAATAAATAAAATACGACGTTATTAATATTTACTACGTCTTATATATTTACATAACCGACGTGGAAAATATGTTAGGCTCGTGACTTACGACATATTTATTTCTATAAACGACGTAGTATGTGATATACAACGTCGTGATCATGTAAAAGACAGCCGTGTTTCCCTATTTATACGTCGTCTTTAGTAAAATAATAGTCGTCTAATCCATCCAAGACGTCGTCTTTTGTAACGTTCAGGTTCAATATCTGTCCTTTTAGACGTCGGTATTATTGTACTGAAGTCGTGTTATTTGTAATTACATGTCGGCTCTTTATCCTTCTCCGACGTGATATCGTTAATAACTGTTTCACAATAACGTCGTCTTTTTTCACTTTTAGTTCGCTTTTAGACGTCGGTAAATTCAATGCCGTCGTTGAATGCTCCAAAACGTCGTTTTTTATTGACAATTTTATGGCAACAGACGTCTGTTTTTCACAGTTTTATAAGGACCGTCGTTTTATAATACTGAACCAGTATTTTATGTACTGATTGTTTTGTGTCCAAAACCTGCATAATGAAAGTGAAGAAAACACATTACAATTTATTGCAAAATTAATGTCATACAGTAGTGCTGTTTAGGGCATAAATAATTTCATAAATTACAAGAGCATCATTCAATCCATATATCTTCACACCCATCTCGAATATTTTGACTCCCAAACTCACCCACTAGTTCATCAAATGTCTCAACATTTGGCATCCCTCTAGTAAATGGCTCACACTCAATTCTCACATCACCTAAGACACCAATAACATCATCATTATATTCTCTATTAGGCGCTGATAACACTACCGACCAACCATGATGCATCGGGTTGTCAACAAAAAATACTTGTTTGACTTGAGAAGCCAAAACAAATTGGTCATTCCTATGTCCAATTTTACTCAAATCTACAAGGGTAAATCCAAGTTCGTCGACTACAAGGCCGGAAGTACTATCTATCCAATCGCACCTAAAGGCTGGGATTGTAAACTTTTGGTAGTCAAGGTCCCAAATTTCTTGAATGACACCATAAAAACCCATATTTGAGAGAATTGGGTTTTTATCCTTGGCACTAGCAACTTGCATGGTATGTGCAAGTAAATAAACTCCACTATTTTGAACTGTCCGCACATCATCTTGTGCCTTGATGTTAAATTTAACACCTTTAATAAGATAACTCCTATATAATGGCACTGCCATGTTTGGACCAGCTGCTAGCCACCTTAAATTTTCTGATACCCCATGATTGCCTCCCTCATCAAGTTCACTTTGAACCTGCAAATTAATCATATCTTAATTCAATCTAACATAGAAAGAAGAAAATTAAAAGTCCAATATGTTATTGAATAACATATACCTTGAAGTGTAGCCATTGAATGAAAGTGCTATTGTGCTTATCTTGCAGCCACTTTGTTCTCTTTCTAAATTTTGGATAAGCGGCCTTGATGTGGATCCTATGTTCCCTACATGACACGAAAAATTCAAGCATTACGGTCCGAAACATATAAGATAAACATAAGGAATAATTTAAAATGGAAACTTAAGGAATAAAACTCATACTCGATATAAGGTAGAACTTCCTCCGTATTCTCCAAGACATATAGATGTGCTTGGTTCAACAGGTCCCGATCAACTAAGCTCACTGTGCAACCTGATAATGGCTTTGAAACTCATATCTTCTGACTTGATGGCACTCCAATTGTACTAATATCAGATAAATGTTCAGTGCAATATTCTACAGCTTCTTCAGCTATATAACGCTCCGCAATGCAACCTTCGGGATGAGTACGGTTATGAACATACCCCTTTAGAACTTTCATATATCTTTCGAACGGATACATCCATCTAAAATAAACTGGCCCACATAGACGAACTTCTCTAACAAGATGTACTACTAGATGAACCATGATATCGAAGAATGAAGGTGGAAAGTATTTTTCAAGCAAACACAAAGTAACTACTACATCTTCTTCCAACTTATCTAGCTTGGAAACATCAACCATCTTTGCACATATAGCATTGAAGAAGAAGCACAAACGAGTTATTGCATACCTTGCAGGCTTCTCCAAAACAGAACGAATTGCCACAGGGAGCAATTGTTGCATTAAGGTATGACAATCATGTGATTTAAGGCCAAGAAGTCTTGAATCTTGTAAAGATACAAGATTTTTTATATTTGAAGAATAACCTTCAGGGACCTTCATACCATAGAAAGAATTGCAAACCGCTCTCTTCTCTGCTCTTGACAAATTCCAAGGCCCTGGAGGCAAACGAGTACTTCTTTCTCCATACTCGGGTTGCAAATCAGTTTTGACCCCCATGTTCAATAAATCTAACCGAGCAGCAATCCCATCTTTATTTTTTCCAGGGATCTCCAGCAATGTACCAATGATACTATCACAAACATTCTTCTCAATGTGCATAACATCGAGGACATGCCTCACTGGAAGGTATTTCCAATACTCAAGATCAAAGAATTTTGACTTCTTCTTCCAACAAACTCTGTCACCATCATTTTCACCTCCACCTCCCCCTTTTTTCGATCCCCATATGTAATTAATATCTTCAACCATATGCAGCACTTCTTCTCCCCTTAATGGCTCCAAAGGCGTGCCATATTCAGGTTTCCCATTAAAAGCTGCACGTTGCCTTCTATATGGATGATTAATTGGTAACCATTTTCTATGCCCAATGTAACAAATTTTGTGGCCATTTTTCAACCTATGACTAGGTGTATCATCACCGCATATTGGACAAGCTTTATATCCTTTAACAACACAACCAGATAAGTTTCCATAGGCGGGAAAATCATTAATGGTCCACAGTAATGCAGCTCTGAGTGTAAAATATTCTCCTATGTGTGCATCATACACTCCTCTAATCCCATCCCACAAAGATTTTAAATCATCAATCAAAGGCTCCAAGTAGACGTCTATATCATTTCCGGGTTGTTTAGGATCGGAAATCAATAAAGTCAACATCATGAACTTTCGTTTCATGCACAGCCATGGTGGGAGATTATATGTAACTAAGATAACTGGCCAGCAACTATATCTGCTACTTAGAGAACTGTGGGGATTGAATCCATCAGATGAAAGAGCCAATCTCAAGTTTCTCGGCTCATTACCAAACTCGGGCCATTTATCATCAACAAGTTTCCAAGACGGGGAATCCGCCGGATGAGACATCTGACCGTCAATTGATTTTCTAGCAGCATGCCAAGTCAAATTCTTAGCTGTCTCATGTGATTGAAACATCCTTTTAAACCTTGGAATTGGAGGAAAATACCACAACACCTTCGCTGCCACACCCTCTTTCAAGAATCCATCTTTGGTTTCCTTCCACCTTGAGATACCACAAGTAGGACAATTAGTTGAATCTTCATACTCCTTCCTATACAAGATGCAATCATTGGGGCATGCGTGGATTTTCTCATAACTCAGCCCCAATGCACACAAAGTCTTTTTTGCCTCATACAAAGAGGCCGGTATTGTATTTCCTTCTGGAAGCAACTCGCCCTGAAGTATCAATAATTCTGTAAAACATACATCACTCATCCCATGTTTTGCCTTCAAATTATACAACTTCACTAATGCCGATAACTTGGTGTACTTTCTACAACCAGGGTACAATGGTTGATCTCCATCCCCAATCACATTAGCAAACTCATAAGGATCGGATCCAAAATTAGCAAAATCATTATCATCCATCTCTATTTCTTCAGACACAAAACTGTACCTACTATGGTCATCATCTTCTTCAACATTTCTACTAGCATTACTAGTTGCAATTGGTTCCCAAGGTTCTCCATGAAATGTCCAATTCTTATAGCTTTGGTAAACTCCATTAAAGTATAAGTGATCCCTTATAATTCCAACCCCAAACAATTTCAAATTTGCACATTTAACACATGGACAACGGATATGCGTTGTAGTTAGAAGATTTTCTACAGAAAATTGCAAAAATGCTTCCACCCCTAACTCATATGCCTTCGATCTTCTATCCGAGTGCATCCATGACTTATCCATCTCCGACACTATATCCTATTATCTATAATAAGGTGAAAAGACAAGCAATGACTATCACTTATAGCAGATTATATAAGGTTTTAATAGCAAATAATAGAGTAAACAGACGACGGTTTTTAAACAATAACAGATGTATTACACATATATAGACGACGGGTTTGAAAAGAAACGTCGTCTAATGCTAGCAAGAAACGACGCCAGCGAACTTGAACCACGACGGTAGTTAAAAACTGCGTCGTGGTATATATTTACAAACGACGGTTTGTTAAAAAAACCGTCGTCGTATGCATAAAAAGATATCGAAATCCCAGTTTATTTTCAAGAACCCAAAATATATTCAGAACACAACATATATAAGGTGAAAAGACAAGCAATGACTATCACTATAGCAGATTATATAAGGTTTTAATAGCAAATAATATAGTAAACAGACGACGGTTTTTTAACAACAACAGACGTTTTACACATATATAGACGACGGGTTTTAAAAAAACGTCGTCTAATGCTAGCAAGAAACAGACGCCAGCGAACTTGAACCACGACGGTAGTTAAAACAAGCGTCGTGGTATATTTTTATAGACGACGGTTTGTTAAAACAAGCATCGTCGTATGCATAAAAAAGATTTCGAAATCCCAGTTTATTTTCAAGAACCCAGAATATATTCAGAACACAACATATACATTAATACTAAGCACGAAACCAACATATACTAAGCATGAAAACATTAAATCCATTCCCGATTCATAATAACAGAGAGTATTAAAAGATCCGACAACATTAAACCCTAAACCCGATTCATGAAAACAATAAACATTAAATCCATTAACCCATACCGTCGACAACATTAAAACATCACAAAACCCTTTACCACAGAACTGAATATCATTCAATGAATTTACAAGCATGAGATTAGGGTTTGCACTTACAGGTAGGCAGAGCTCACAGCTTATGGCCAACTTGGATTCGACGGAGTTGTAAACTTGGCCAACTTGGATTCGACGGAGAGACCAACTTTGAATTAGAGTTGAAGTGAGAGAGCGGAGCGAAATGTTTTAGGACACAGAAATTTTGGCAACTTGTATAAGAGTTAGAGCGAAATCTGAAAATTTTAGGTCGAGGTGAAATTTTTAGAAAGCGCGCTTTTTAAAAAACATCGACGGAAACAAAAACACAATCGTCGTTAAAAGTTCAACCTAAACATGACGCTTATTTTAAAAATGACGTCATTGTAAATATCCTTACGACGCAAAACCAAACTACTGTCGTTAAACCCTAATAGACAAATATAACCTAAACCCTAAACCCTAATAAATAAAACCACAATTATATATATATATTTTTTAAAAATAATTTCTCCAAAGGGATTAGGGTTTTATGTCCTAAAATATCTCGTCCATAAAACCCTAAACCCTAATCCCTTTTCTAAATTTATATAAACCCTAAACCATGAAAGTATAAGTGATGTTGTGACTCATGAAAACATTTCTCTTTTTGGTTTTAATTTTAAATTTGTATAACTCAAACTTAATTTTTTAAAGCTTAAGGGGGAAGAAAATATCTCAATGACTTCATAGGAGTTGACGTTGCATTTTTTGGATTTATTTTGAATTTATTATAAATATTTCGAATTAAATAGAATAAAATATTATTAATAAAACCCACAAACCACGTCGGCGTGAAAAGCTCACTCCTCGATTCCTGGTTACATTGTAGTCCCCTTTTCCACAGTGATCAACTTCAATCCTCCTGTGTAGCAGGGGGGAACCAGCCTTAGATCCTGTTGTGGGTTGTGCGTCTGCAAACCCATGCAGGTTCTAAAGCTGGTTCCACCCTTGCTACACAGGAGGATGTAGCAAACCCATGCTTGGTCTTGTGAGGAATCATTCTGCAAACCCATTTGCTTTCAGAAAGACAATTTCTTGTGAGGAATCATTCTGCAACCCTAATTGAAAACTGAGAGTTAAAAAACGCGTGAAAAAATCATATTTAAACAAATTATATAAGTACAACGTCGGTTCTAATATACATAGCGACGTCATATTTTAATAATCAACGTCCGTTTAGATAAACAAGCGCCGTCATAACTACATCGGAAATCCAAAAGTTACTTGGCGAGTATTAAAAAGAGAACGACGTCGTTTTCAGAACCCCAAAGTAACCACGTCGGTTTATTAAAATACAGTCGTTCGGCAGTTGTGATAACTACGTCAGTTATGAATTATTTACCGTCGTTATAAATTTATAATACGACGGTTTGTAAACCCTTTTACGTCGCTTGGTAAAAACTATGACGTTGTTATGTGTGTACAACGTCATTTTAAAGAAACCAAGGTTTAGAAATGCGCTCTTCGTAAATCATCGACGGAAAACAATAAAACCGTCGTTAAATATGACATCTATACCCTAAACCCTAAACCCTAAACCATAAAATATAAACCATAAATTATATATATATTTTTAAATAATTATAGAAAAGGATTTATGGTTTTAGGGCCTAATATATATTAACCATAAACCCTAAACCCCAAAAATAAACCTTCATCCCCCTAAACCCTAAACCCTAAACCCTAAACCATTAAAGTATAAGTGATGTTGTGACTCATGAAAACATTTTTCTTTTTGGTGGTAATTTTAAATTTGTATAACTCAAACTTAATTTTTTAAAGCTTAAGGGGGAAGAAAATATCTCAATGACTTCATAGGAGTTGACGTTGCATTTTTTGGATTTATTTTCAATTTATTATGAATATTTGAATGAAATGGAATAAAATATTATGAATAAAACCCACAAACCACGTCGGCGTTAATAAATTAACGACGTTTTAAATTATTATAAACGACTTAATTTTAAAATAAAATGTCGTTTAAATTCTAAACCACGACCATTTTTGCACATAAAACGACGTACAAAACATTTTCCACGACCACAACTCTTAACTTCTCGCCGTCTAATATCAAAAAAACAACGTCGTCTATAGAACCAAGAGCGTCGTTTGAAAAACCTCTTACGTCGCTTTTTTAAAAACTGTGACGTTGTTATGTGTATACAACGTCTTTTTGAACAAACTACGGTTTTTCACAACATGAAAACCTCAACAAATTTACAGGGACGTTGATTTCAACAAAAACTTGCGAATTCTAACCAATTTTGTACAAAAACTTGTCTAATTCTAACAAAATTTGTACATTTTATAAAAATGTTTAAGTATGCTAAAATTCCTCTACTCCATATGAACACACACAAACTCTGCCCATTCTTTCCTAACTTCTTCAATGGCAGCTTGGGGGTATGGCGCTTGATCCTTTCCTTTGGCAAACTGCAGTCCATAAACAAAGATTAATCTCACAGACGACGCTATTATTCATTTACCGACGTAGTATATATATTCAACGACGGTATTTTTAATTTACCGTCGTTGATAATATAAAAACCCACATAAAAATAAATCTGAAAATTTTCTTCTTACCATCTTCTCAAATTACAGGGAAGTATCCTTTATGATGTCTCTCATAAAGCGCATGACATAATACCCGCATTCTACACTGCTTGGTTGCTTTGGAGTGCCGGGCAGAGTTTTCCAGAGAGGTGTTTTACGGCCTACTCTGCCTATGTGTGTATTATGCATTTTTAGAGCAGAGTTCACAATGTTTTTCCCGTCCTCATCCACAAACCGATTTCCAGGCAGTGGATCCAGAAAATATACGGTTTCCTTCTTTGCTCTTACAATGATCAAGACCCAATGACGGCTGCACAAAATAAATATAAAGGTTAAATAGTGTTATATGCAGAGCATCATACAAACAAAATCCTGTTTTTTGTTTTGGAGACTAACCCTGGATTGTAAGGCATCAGGAAAATCTGTTCACCATCTGTTTTTTGAAGACGATTGGCTACGAGACGTGATCTTTCAGTTAATGAACCAGCGTCAGCACTAACTAGAGCAGGGTCTATAAAGCCAACCATATTCACCATATTTGCAGCTTTCAGATGATCAAACAGGCACCTAAATATATGAATTGAAACCATGAGTGTTTTTTTTTTAAACAAAAGGAGAGTGTCAAATGAATATTTGATAAGGACAAACCTCATATATATTGCAACGACAGTAGCCCCAATTTCTTCCATGCCAGCAAATTGGGTAATATCTTCATGCAAGACGAAGGTGTTACGATCTATGCCAAACACCTCCTTCTCAATCATAAAGCTCATAGCCTTCTCCTGAGGCTTTAGTGTCGATTCAACATAACTACAAAGGGATTGTAAAGAAGATGGCAACTCCAGCTTTGTATAATCTGGTACTTCAGTACTCTGTTTGAACAAACAAAGCAACATAAGTGACGTGGTAAATAAATAACAACGACGGTTTAAATAACAAAACGTCGTCTTAAAATGAGTTACACGACGGTAACAAAATACCGTCGTAATGAATACTTTATTACGTCGTTTAAATAAAACCGACGTCTAATTCAAATGCAAAATTCATAATTAATGAATTTACCTTTTCAATTTTCTTTTCTCCAACACTGGATTGCTGTTTTAATAAATAAAGAGATATATATATATATAAGAAAGATTGTACAATAATTTAAACATTCAATTCAAACAAACGACGGTTGAAAGAAAATATAGACGTCTGAAAATTGAAAAAGAAATGAAAAAGGCAAAGTTAAGAGAATTTACCTTTTCATCTTTCTTTTCTTCAATCTTTTCACGATCCCCAGATTTCTGTTATAAGAAATAAACTCAATATTTATAAGACATAGTACAAAAAGGGCAAAAAAAAAAAATTAAAAAAATTAAATTAAACTGTCGTGGTAATAATAACAAACGACGGTATTTAAGAATTACAGACGTGTATATTTAATCACACGACGGTAAATAATAAACGTCGTGGTATTTCATATACTACGACGGTATCTAAGCTTGTACAACAATTTAAACATTCAATTAAATAATTGCAGACGTGTAACATTCATTAAACGTCGTGGTAATTCCTTTATTGAAAAAAGCAAAGTTATGAGAATTTACCTGTTCAACTATCTCAAGTATCTTTCCTTCTACTCTCTTTTCAACTTCCCCTGATTTCTGTTATAAGAAATAAAGAAATATATAAATGACATTGTAGAAAAATTAAAACAAATAAATAAACCGTCGTGGTAAACATTAACAGACGACGATATGAAATAATTACAGAAGTCTGAATAACATCAAACGACGGTTTAATAAAGAGCGTCGTGGTATAACTTTAACACGGCGGTAAATATAAACAGAGAAACAGAAAATTCAAAGTTCAAAGACGTTACCATTTCCTCCTGCTGTTCCCCATTCTTGGCAGTATCCTCCTCAAATTGTAGGGCTCTAACATCAAGTGCCCCAGAACAGCTTGCTTTGTCAGACATTGGATTTTTGGGACTTTGCCCTTGGATTTGGGACAATGTATTCAGTTTCAGCAGGCTTGGATCAAAATTGGGGATGATTTTTGAAAGCTGACTCAGCAAATTTTCCCTCTCAGCTTCTACCAATTGCTTCGTCCTAGCCTCCATCTTTAAACTCTCTTCCCTTGATCTAGCCTCCATCTTTAAACTCTCTTCCCTTGATCTAGCCTCCATTTTCAAAGTCTCTTCTTGAAGGACAAGTCTTACACTTTCCTTCAATTGATCAGCAAACCTAACCTTCTGTTGTCTAGGTAAGTTGAAGTATTGCTTAGGGAAAACCCCAGCCCCTACACCTCTAACTCTTCCTGGATGCTCGGGACCCAAAGCCATTGTCAAAACATCATTGGATCCTGACAGAGAAATTGTGCCTTCAGAGACTTGCTTTTGCAAATCATCCTAACAAAAAGACATAATAAAAAGTCAAAATAAGGAAACAAACGACGGTTATGTATAAAAAATAGACGTAATATAATATTTCACACGACTCAATAACATAACAATCGACGTAATATAATATTTAAGACGACGCTAACTAAATACCGACGTTATTAATATATTAACACGACGTCAATAATAATCCACCGACGTCTTATGATATAATTACAAAAAACAGAGCATGGATTCCAGATTCAGACCTTTAACGTCGCCTTTTAAAATATTTCGACGTAGTAAAACTTTTCACACGACGGAAAAATATAACAGCAGACGTAATAAAAATTTTAAAACAGAGTGAGTAGGCTTACAATTAATTTTGCTTTCTCTGCAGTCTTTGGATCCGGGATGTTACCATGTTTGTCTTCCCTTGCTTTTTTCCATAAGGTAGATCGATCAATATCTACCCCAAGCATGATTTCCTTCAAGTCCTCCTTAAAACCAACATATCCTTTTCGAGACAATCGATGATTGTACTCGAGTTTCTCCCTCCTCTGTGATTGTTCTTCATGCACAGCCTCAAATTCTTTAGATAACCTTGAAGCTACAAAGGCATCCCATTGAGATTTCTCTATGAATTTGTATGTTTCAGGGGGCTGCCTTAATCTATCCTGCTCCTTGATGAATGGAAGGATATGAAACCTCGTTAGTGTGGACTTGAAATCTTTCCATTTCTTGGCGGCAGAAGATAGCACCATTTGCTTGCCCCCTTTACCAACCACAAAAGCCATGTCAACGGCTTCCCAAATCTGCTCTTTTATATCCTTGGATATTTGAACCCATTTCTTGTCCACAAGTGGGACTCTGGAGCGTGCCAACACACCAATGTAGGACTGCATCTCATTATGTGCACGGCCATAAGGTTTCCCTTCTTCATTGTACTCAACAACAAGCTTGATTTTCTGAATTTTTCTCTGCACAACACGGGGCATTGTGCTCATACCCCGACCTGACTTTGCCTCCTCAGAAATAGTTGCCGTGCTGGCTGGTTCTGTCTCAGAAGATGAAACAAACTTCATCTTCTTCGAGGCCTTGGTTTGAGGATTTACAACTCTAAGCTCCTTCTTCGAGGATTCATTTTTTTTCAAACCAGACTCCTTACTTTGGGATTGAGAAACCATGGTTACAGACAAATTAAACCTGCAAGTGAAAATATATCAGTGAAATTAAGAAAAACCACGACGATTATTTATAAACTACGACGTATTATAATATTTCAAACGACGTAAGAACAAAATAAACGACGTAATAATAAATTTACACGACGGTAATTAATCACCGACGTGATAAAATATTACAACGACGTCAATAATAAACAACCGACGTCTTATGATATAATAAAAACAGAGTATTAAATATTACAACGACGTTAATAATAAACATTCGCCGTGGTATTGAAAATAAAACGACGTAAATATTAATATACCGTCGTCTATACCACAAAAACAAATTAGGAACAACGTAAAATATTTTCAGCAGAAAAATAATTAAAAAGATTTTCGAAACAAAAACCATTGTTCAGAGAAATCAAACATGCGATGAAAGCTTGGAAACTTAAAATGATATCCTTAAAAATCAAAAACAAAAAAAGGATATCATTTTAAAAAACAACGACGAACACTTTCACACGACGCTAGGGTGACTGACGAACCGTCGTGGTCTATAAATCTAACCACGTAAATAATAAGCCACCGTCGTCTTATTTAGTTGAAGTAAAAGAACCAGAGTAGTGTTCAAACTTGGAAACTTTTCGTCTTTGTCTGCAAATTTTATCAAACTTGGAAAGAAAAAATGTAAAAAGATTTAAAAAAAACGAAAATGATATGCGCATGCAAAACAGGAACAAAAATCCTTCCAGAAATGCTTACCCTTTGCTTGCGATGAAAGCTTTCTTCTGGAGTTTGGTGTTTCAGTTCAGAGATGAAGACGAAGAGGAGATAAGCTTGAAAGTTTGAAACAGTTCTTGGAGAATGAAAAATGAGAAAAGCTTGAAAGTTTTTCTCGGGTTTGGAACCAATGCAAGTATGGGTCAGGAGGGCGAAAAGTTTAAAATAATAAAAAACCTTTTCATAACAACGACGCTATTAATAGTATGCGCCCTAGTATGATACATTATACGGCGCTATTGTTAACACTGCCCTATAATATTACTTTCAACGACGGTATGTTTTAATGAAACGACGTTTTGAAATCGAATTACACGACGCATGTTTCTTCAAAAAAGATGAATCGTCATTTTCCAATTTACCAAACGACCTTATATTCAATAATAACGACGTTAAAAATTAATACCACGTCGTTTTAATTACTCATACCGACGTGTAATTTTTTTAATTACACAATAAATTAATTTTCCAAAAAATTACAACGTCGTTTTTATATAGCGTCGTTGTTAAATAATTTATACGACCTTATTTTAAATTTAAAGGACGTGTATGTTATATATAAACGTCGATATTTTAAAACACCGACGTGGTATATAAGATTTGTTTATAAATAATGGGTTTTCTGTCTTTCTGTCGTCTTCATTTTTCAATTAGGGTTTCAACTTTTTCTCAATTCTCTGGAGGCACATCACCTCTCTGTCTCATCTCGCTTTCATTTTTCAGTTTGGATGTTGATGTGTGGGCGCGTTTGTGTATCTGAAAGACACAAACACGCACACATCATCTAAAAAATTGTCTTTCTGCACAGAAGGAGAACAAGGTCTGCATCAGCCCTCTTTCTCAGCTCCTCCATGATGGGGTTCTCTGGGTTGATCTCCATGGTCTTCTTGCTCGGCATGTACCCAGCCGCTCTGTTATCCCTCAAGGCCTGAGCCTTCATGATTCTTTCCATGTTGGCAGTCCAGCACGGTCAGACGGTCAGACACCACAACCTTCTCCACTCTGTCACCCAAAACATCCTTCACAACCTTGCAGAGTCCCTCAAACTTCTCCTTTAACTCTTCCTTCTTCTTTGCCTCGTCTTCACTCTCATCAAGCTTGAGACCTTCCTTGGCGGCTGAGACAAGCTTCTTGCCCTCAAACTCCTTGTGAGAGTAATTGGCACATCATCCACTTCTAAAACATTGCCTTTGTTCATTCTGGTTCGATTATGATGAGGAACAGAGTTCATTCTGGTAATGATAGACGAATAATTGCATAAAATTTGTACGTAGTTAATTTAACAAACCGTCGTGGTTAGTACAATTATGCGACAGTAGAGTTATGGATACCGTCGTAGTATATTATAATTAAAAAGTCGATAAATTTATATTTACAGTCGTGGTAACTTAATTTAAAGCGGCGATTTTTTTTGTAATTAACCGTCGTAGATTCCTTTGAATTTATGCGTCGCTGACTAAGAAAATTGGGTCGTGTTTATTAATTAATTAACACGGCGTCTTATTTTTATATCGTCGTCTTTACTTTCTACGGCGGTGATTTCATAGATGCAGTCGTTGTTTTTAGGTTCAGATTTTAACTCTGAAAATACCTTTGTAATAAGACGACGCTTTTTTAATTTGGTGCGTCGTGGTTTCAAAATATCTATACATTTGCCGTTTTTTAGGTGTTTAAAGTATGTTTCTACGACGGGTTTCTATTACCGTCGTCTTTTAAAAAACAACGACGGTTTTTTGATCTACCGTCGTTGTTTACTGGTCGTCTTTTGCCCTTTTTGTAGTAGTGTCATTAGGATTTGGATGAAGTGATTCCAAATTTAGGGATTTGAATAACATTCAAAGGTTAAATTGTTTGTTTAGACTATTACAATTTATGTATTGCTGAAATCTGAATAAAAAAGAAATGACGAAAACAAAATGGATTCCAAATAACTCCTCAAGGCCGGCCTTAGGCCTAGGCTCCGAGGGTGATTGCCCAGGGCCTCGGATCAAGGGGGCGCTCAAAACTTTTTGCATATGTATATATATAATTGCTTAGGCCCATATTAAAAGGCATTTCTTGTGAGTTTAAAAATACAAGGGCCCAAATAAAAATACTTCAAATCTTTAAGAATACAAGAACTCGTTTGTTACACACGATTGTCTTGGCACGACTACGATTAGATTTTTATATTTTTCCATATATATATATACCATATATATATAAATATATATAACATATATGTGTATATACATGTATACATTTATATTATAATAATATTATATATGATAAATACTGTAAACATTATATATGTATATATACAAAGAAAAATATATTATAAATACGGTAAACATTTTCTTTGAGAAAATGGGGTATATTATAATTATAATATATGTATATGTATATTATATGGGAGCTAATTTTCCCACTCCCCTTTTCTCCACTTACACTCCCTTTTGTTTTTTAATACTTTTTAATGAATTTTATTCTTTTTTATTCTTTCTCTTTCCTATTTTACCATTATTTTGCATTAAATTCTTTTTACTTCACTTTTATATTATTTCTTTTATATTATTTAGTAATAAAAATAAGATCGTAAGAATAAAAAAAGGCAACCAAACCCAACCCCAGTCCCTGAAGTAATTCCTTGCATATTATCATTTCAAATTTATTACAAATGTAATTCATTAGTTTAATTGAAGGGAAATAACCAAATTTATTTATAAAATAGAAAAAACCTCATCTCCCTCCTCTCTCTCTCATCAGAGTTTCCAAAACAGATTAGTTCATTGAAATTGATTGAGCTCTCAACTGGCCGTATACTATCCTTCGTAGGCATAAGAAGTTAGATCGTGAAATATCAAATATAGATTTCAAGGGTTGAAAAATTTGGTCTTTAACAACGGAGATGCTATAAGGTATGTGACTTGAGAGAATTCTGGATCTTCAGTAAGTTTCTAGTTGAACAGACATAATGGGCAGCGGATCCGCTGCCTTTGTGTGCCCTCCATTTCCCCTTTTTAAATGTTTGCCGCGTGTCCTACCATTTAACAGAAAATTAACTCTGTTAACTTATTTTATTTTCCTTTAAAAAAATAAAAAATAAAAAACTCCAAAATAATCTGGAGCATCCTCTCGCCTGTCAACTCTCAAGCCCTACCCAACCACGTCTCTGAACTCTCAAGCCCTAAGTTTCAATGCAACACCACTTCTGGTGCTCTATCTCTATTCGCTGACTATCTCCAAGGACGAATACCATAGCCCATTTTGAGGACTTGAGAATTCAATATTGGGACTTCCCACCAAAGGATTTCATGGAGACCATGACCCAATCATGAAAAGGTTCATATGCAATTGCATAATTAAGAATTTAAATTGTTCATTGATGTGATTATGTGGTTCGTTGTTGGAGATATCTCCTGGTGTTGTACTGAATTTTGGAATGATAAGGTTTGTATGAGAAGTGTGAGATAGTTGAATGCATATTACTTGTTTGACAAAATGTGCAGCTTGTGGCTTGTGGATTTCCTGCTCTGTTTTGCTGCTTGTTGGCTTTAATGAAATATTTGATTGTTCATTGGATTAACTGGGCTTGAAGGAAACAGAGGATAAAAAAAATGTATACTAGATTGGTTTGATTCTTGTACAGATTAGAAGGGAGGAGAAATCCTAAACCTTAAAATGACGTTGTCTCTGCCATAAACACATCATTAGGATTGAAAATGTAAATAGGGAACCCTATTTCTGATAAAAACTGAGGACTGTGTACCAAGTCTGGATGCCGCTTAAGACAAGCGCTGTTAGAGCTCCAATGAAAGCAAGCATGACCCAGGGGCTACTGAAATGATCTTCGAAAAATTGAGCGAACCATGCCTTCCACTTGGTCTTGTAGTGTTTTTCTAATTTGGCATTGATAAAGTTGTACATGGGATGGGCAAGCACCAAATCAGGGCCTATCTCATGAAAGAGGTCGGCGAGGGCTTCGTCGCTCCCACGCAAGTTGCAAAGTATGCGGGCTGACCGTAACTGCTTAGCATCGTCGGGATGAGCAATGAGTGAACTGAGGAAGCTGAAGTAAGAGGTGACACCAAAATTATTTGGGAAATCAGGACACATTTCGTAGGCTATCAAATTCAAGAACAAAGGCATTGCGTCTTCGTTTATTGGAGGAAGATTAAGAAATCCTACAAAGCCTACAGAAGTAAAAGATATGTCCCACAAGGAGCTAGTTTTGCTGCGCCTAAAATGAACCCCCGCTGCCTTAAGCTCCTGTGCATTGCGAAAAGATGGTGAATTGTCTTCTTTGCGATGATCATCTTTGGGAACCTCTGGTGATGGACCTAGCATTCTTTCCCGAAGAAAATCAAGAAGATGATAAGTGGGGTGACCATAACGAGGAAGATGATGACCGGCTGCTTCATATAAATAGGCCCTGATGGCTTGCACTTCCAATAATAGCCTGTCCGGTGGCTTTTCTGCTGCAATAATCTGCAGTTCAACAAAACTCTGTATACTTCTGAACAGCTCCTGGTTTTTTGAGGCTGAGATCATCAACTCCTCAAGGACTTGATAAGGGAGTTGGTTCTCTAGCAGGAACAAGTCGAGCCGTGCAAAGGCAGCTTGGGTTCTGTTCATCCCAAACTCTTCCAAGCGATCAATTTTGTGCATGAATTGCAAGGTTGAACATCCATCTATGAACAACATCCAGGTGAGTGTCTCATCATCATTGTAGCAGTCCTTTATTTCAGCGATGCAGTCCAGAATCTGCTTGTACAACTGGTCGTAGGTGCAGCCGGAATCCTTGATAAAGTCTGCTGCCAATGCGTATTTGAGTTTCTCTGCTTCAATGCACTTATCATGATGGATAGGACCCATTGCTAGGACTCTTGGCTTAAAGTATTTATCCAAATTACTGTGACTTCCGACAATTCTAGGAACACTTTGGATCTTCGATCTTGAGCTTCTAGCTGAATTGTCATCGGGAGCTGGAACAAGTCTTCTTTCTGCGTCCCTCAGTTTATTAACTCCCTGCTCCACAGAATCAGGCATTTTAATGCTCTGCTGATATGAGAGAGAGAGAGAAGAAGAAGAACATGGCAGGTGGCTGAAATGAGAGAGGGTTATTAGTTGGACTTTAGGCTTAGTTAAATGTAAAGCTTTGCTTAAAGGAATTTGAATACCTATTGGATTGTAATACTCACCTTTGAAGTTTGCTCAATTTCTGCAGGTTGGTCTTGGCCTCCTCCTCTTCTTGTGACCTGCTGCCTCACAAGCAGCTCCTTCTCCATGGAAACTACATTTTCATTTGTTTGGGCCATTTAATTTCAAACTGCTGCTTGTTGAAATGAAGATTTGTGGATATTCTTTTCTTTTCTTTTTTTCTTTTTGGTTTGGCCTGAATAATCTGTGGATGCCATGCATATTTATATACAGCACAACATGCCACAGAAATTCATCACTTGGGCTTCAAGAAAATAGAAGCTTTATTTAGAAGACAGCTTGATGTTTGGATGTATATGCCACAGAAATTCCTCACTTACACTTGAATGACTTTATGTAAATGGGAAGATTGGTATATGTTTTTATTAGTAAGTACACTAATCATATGAGAGCTTTTTGTCAAATGATCACTTACAATAAGCTTCAACTAAAATCAAACAAAAAGTTCCACCAAATTAAGAAAAAAGCACACATGTTCAACTTGCCTTATTTTAGTCACATCTGCTGACAGTGACAGTATAAATACCAAATGGAAAGAGGACCCTTGAGAAGCTATGACTTGTGAAAACCTCTAGAAGAATTCGTAATTGGGGGGACGTACGGAACCGTATACAACACACAAATTGCAAAGCAGCAAATGTATTTTTAGTACCTGAAAAACTTACGGACGCATATTACATTATAATTGTCATGCTCGTAGTCTTTTAGTGCCCGCGCGCTTTCAGGTACTCAAGTAAGGCTTCACATGGAGGGGTATCAGAATTGACGGTGTACCACGTCTGAACAGCGGTCATCCAAAGCCCTAAGAGAGCACCAGTGAAAGCCAGGATAGTCCAGGGGCTGCTGAAATGCTCATGAAAGAATTGAGCCACCCATTTCTTCCACATGGTCTGGTAGTGATCTTCTATCTTGCTTTTAACTTTGCTGTAAATTGCATTGTTAGGCACCAAGTCAGTGCCTATCTCATTGAAGAGTTGAGCCACCTCCTCGTCACTCCCAAGTAAGTTTCGAAGTATGTGCTTTTTCCTCAGATGCTTCACATCATCCGGATGATCGATGAGCGAATCGAGGAAGCTTATGTAGGAGGTGACCCCGAAATCGTTCTGAAAATCAGGACACATTTCGTAGGCTATCAAATTCATGAACTTAGGCCCCATCGAGTCGTCTACTTTTATTTTGGGAAGATCAAGGAACCCACAGCATATATAGCTCTTAAAATATATGTTGCCCAATACGCTTGGCCCTGTTCTCTGCCTAAAATGGATCCCGGCTGCCTGAAGCTCTTGTACATTGCGAAAAGATTGGAGATGAAGGTTGACACTTGGCTCACTTTTTTTAGGTCGATATCCTAGCATTCTTGTCAGAAGATGCTCAAGAAGATGAGTTGGCTCTGGTTCCATGGGTATTGTTACGTGTCCACTTGCTCCGCCTGCTGCCGGTTGTGGTGGCTTCTGCTTCTCATCTGGTGTAACACCGTGCATCTGAACAAAGCTCTCAATTGACTTCTTCACTTCCTCGTATTTGCTGCTGGAGCTCATCAACAGCGTGAGGAGTTGATAAGGAAGTTGGTTCTCAAGCAAGAACATGTCCTGTTCTGCAAAGGCCACCTGGTCTCTCTTGATCTCAAAAGATTCTAACTCTTTATATTTGTATATGAATTCCAGCGTCGAACACCCATCAATGAACAGAATCCAAGCTAGGGAATCATCCTCATGGTCCTTTGTTGCTTCCTCATCATAGTACTCCCTTAGATCCTTGATGTTCTCCTCAACCTTCTTGAGCAAACTTGTCTCATTCTGCTCACTGTCTATGACAAACTTTGCGGCTAATTGAAACTTGACTTTCTCTGCCTGCTCGTACTTCGGTTTACCATGGTGGAAAGGACCGATGGCAGCTACCCTTGGCTCGTAGTATTTTTTGAAATTTGGGTGATCTTGGAGCATGATGGGAACCTTTTGGATCTTTGGTCTGGTAGTCTGAGTTGCTGAATTTTCTGCTGCTGCTGCTACTGCATCCCTGAATTTGTTGAGTCTCTCCTCCTGTTGAAGAATACTTACAGTCCCACATCGGAAACTTAACAAAATAGAAAATCTCATATAACGAATGGCTCTACTCCTAATAACATCGAGCCCTTTTGTATAAAACCCCGCACCTTTTAAATAAGTGATTTAGTTGGAGACAATATCGATATTGCTAGTGGTGAGCCAAGAGTCAGTCCCTTTGAAATCTTTAACACTTAGGACTAGTTTTTATTGCCTCCTCATGGATTGTAATACTCACCTGTGAAGTTTGCTCAATTTCTACAGGTTGGTCTTGGTATCCTCTGCTTACTTGCCCACCTCCTCTTCTTGTGATGACTTGCCTCACAAACAACTCCTTCTCCGTGGAAACTACATTTTCATTTTTCTGGGCCATTTAATTTTGAAGTGCTGCAAGGGAAAAAAAAGAGTTTGGCCTGAATGATCTGTGGCTATAGATACTAATTCTAGTTATGGCATGCAAATCTATATATAACAACACGCCATAGAAATTCATCACTTGAGCTTGAAGAAAATATAGAAGCGTAATTTAGAAGAAAGATGCCTGATACGCTCGGATATATATGACACAATATTGACAGTGTCAGTGAAGGAAAGTACAGTTGAATGAC
This sequence comes from Prunus avium, assembly GCF_965620075.1. NCBI lineage: Eukaryota > Viridiplantae > Streptophyta > Magnoliopsida > Rosales > Rosaceae > Prunus > Prunus avium. Next base: position 23,261,748 of record NC_142290.1, on the reverse strand, counting down.
TTTATTATATGAATGGGAAGATTGGTGTATATTTTTATAGTAAGTACACTAATAATATGAGAGCTTTTTGTCTCCATATCAGATAAAAAGAGAAAGTTTTGCTCATCATGAAGATTGGCATGCCATAAATATTACGACTGGCTAATATACTTGGGATAGTTTCTTTCTCACTAAAAAGAATGTAAAAGATAGCTAGTGTGGTACGATAAGAACAATAATGTGATGCACATGTAAAGTAGAGTTTGCATCCTTGAAGAGAAATTTTCATATAAAATATCAAGAATGTGAGTCACGTAATTCATCATGATTTGAATGAAGTAATTCCAAATTTAAGGATTTAAATAATATTATAAGGTTAAATTGTTTTGTTTAGACTACTACAATCTATGTATGCCAAAATCCAGATAAGAGGGAAATGATGAAAACAAAATGGATTCCAGTTAAAACAAAATGAATAATAGGGTCAGCCTTAGCCTTAGGGGTTTTTGATGTTTTATGATTCATGTATTTTGTTTGTTTTAGTTTAATGGAACTACCATATATAAGCCAAAAGAAAAGAACCTGTACATGATTTTTTTTTTTTTTTTTATAGTTAAATTGTGATTGTATACAAAGGGAAATGTGCCTCATTTTAAATTCTAGCATATGTCATTCAAAAGTCAAGGTCGACCCTGTAACTCATTGCATATAGTCATTTCAAATCCATTCCAAGATAGTTAGTTCATTGAAATTGATTGAGCTCTCAACTGGCCATATCCTTCGTAGGCATAAAGAAGTTAGATCGTGAAATATCAAATATAGATTTCAAGGGTTGAAATATTTGGAAGTTTCACCTATGCATCATATTTAAGCAAAAGTAATGTTAACGTTATGTTCTCAAAGACAAAAACGAAACCAAATTAATGCTCCGCAGTACAGTTCTATAGTGTTTTTGAACTGATATTGGGGCTGAATTTTAGCTCAAGTTATTATAAGAGCTTTCAGTTGGGTTGAGAATATTGTCTTTGTCTAGATATATACTTGGGCTGACATATATACAATTGATCATCTGAAACTTTTTGGATTTCTTGGTGTAACTGGTAATTGCCACTGCGAATTCGATTTAAGTTGAGCCTTGCATAGATTAAGCTGGTCTAATCCGTAATTATTTATTTCCATCAAATTAAGATTTTCGCAAAGTTTTTGAGGAAAGAGTTGCTTCCAACAAGTAAGCTGCAAATTTACCCTTGTGCACAGAAGAAATTCAACTACATTCATGAGACTTAAACCACGTACGTACGTTAAGAAAAAAAAAATTTAATAAACCCGTACATGCTCAACTTGATTTGGGTACAGTAAAACAAATTAGTGAGAACTGAAAATGTAAACATAGCATTAGCATTGAAAATGTAAATCAATGCTATTCCTGACAAAAACTGCGGACTGAGTACCAAGTCTGGATGCCGCTTATATATTTGGATTCCTTATTTATTTTACTGTATTTTGAGTACATAAATTTTATATTTGAACTCCAAACTATTTTTAAGATCTAAAAAATACAGAAATTAAAATCAGAAAATCCGAAACCCTAGATTCCCAAATTGAAATTAACAAAAGAAAAGGAGAGAGAGAGAGAGAGAGAGAGAGAGAGAGGAAAAAAAAAACTATAAATCTCATTTGTTTTGTTTGTAATAGTGGGGTGTTTTTTAGTTTTTCTTGGGTTTGAGTTTTTAAAAATCAACCTACCAAACGGTTTTTTGTGGCTTTGTACTTAAAATCTGATTTTGAGTTTATAAAATTGGATCTAAGTAGGATACGAAACAGGCCCTTAGTCTCTCTCTCTCTATTATATTTATAAAAGATAGTAAATAGAAATGTGATTAGAGTTCTTATAAGGTACACAAGATTTGAGGTAATCAAATAGAAGGGTTTTCTTTTATGGAAAATTTGAAATTTTTTTTGGACTTGCATGGTATCTTCTTTGAAATAAAAGAAAAATAATTTTGCCATTTTGCCGAATGGCAGGTAAGGAGATGTTATTGAAAGCAGTTGCTCAAGCTATGATGAGTTGGGTTTAAATGAAGAACATAAGAATATGACTGTCAATGTCTGCGTCTGGAGACCATAAAATTAGAAGCACATGACCATTTTTGTTCTACTGATACAAATTTGGAGCGTAATATAAAAAATAAACAGAGCAAAATGCCAATATGAGCCAGAGGAAAACTTCATGTGTTAATACAAGTACCCGTAAGCAACAAAAAGTGTCAATTTTTCGTTTATTCCACACTATATACTGTAACATGTCAATAAATCCAATGCATTTCACAAGTATTGTCTTTGTCTGACATACAATCGATCATCTTAAACTTTCTGGATTTCTTGGTCTAACTGGTAATTGTTAAGCTCATAATTTCATACATATACATGCCCAATTTACTTACTTCTTTTGCTTAGTTCCTATAATTCTAAGTTATTTCCCTCCCTTTGTGTGTTTTGTAGGCCAATAGAGCAAGAGAGCATAATTCATGCAATTCAAGCATGTTAAGGCCTAATTTGGATGAATGGAAGAAGAGCTTAAAAGACAAACTCATTTTGGCTACAGCCCCCTGCCAGTCCAGTTCCGTAGGTCATATTGCAAGCTTTGTTTCAGCAACCTACACAGCTCGGATGAGGCAGCATTCTTCATGAAAGTTGTTCCAATGGGTGTGTACTATAACATATCCAAAATTCAGCCCCATTGGATAAATATGGAGTCTGTTACCTAGCAAACACAGAGCCATGCTCAGGATGGATTTTATCAGCGCGCAAAATGAGTTAGCAATTTGTTTTGGCCTTAACTTCCTCCTCCGACCTTGGATTGGCCCAAATGACATATGGCTGGAAAGAAGACATTCTGAACTTCAATTTCGAGTGCTTAAAGTCCTAATTTGATTAAGAGAAGCCCAAGTTGTAAGCCCTTGAAGTTGCTGGTTATGCTGACCTCAGCATGTGCTGGTTGGATGCTTGGTCATGGTGAGCTAGGTATGAGCTATCATTTCTGGTTGGAAGCTTGGTCATGGTGACATGAAGATGAGCTAGGGCTGCTGGTGGGATCTATTGGTGAAGTGCATCAACCAATTCAGATTTTATAATGCAAGTGTTGTATGCATTAGTGAAGTGCATCAACCAATTCATCTTTTATAATGCAAGTGTTGTATGCATTAGCCATATTGAATTCAGATTTGTCACTCCCCTCTCCCTATAAATACCACATCCATTCCACATTCAAAAAAACAACAAATCCTGAGATTCACAACCCCCACAATTCACTCCAACCATCCTCAAACACTCTCAAAATCCCAAACACTCCAACAATCACCAAAACAACTCCAGCAAACCTCTCTTCCATTTCCCTACGAATTTCATCTTCCTTAGCCATCACCACTCACTCAAACTCATCCCAAATCACCTCCATATCCTTCATACATCTTTCTAGAAGTGGGGAAGCTCTTGGAGAAGCATTAGAAGTGGAGAAGCACTTGGAGAAGCCTTGGACACCACAAGAACTTCAGAAAAAGGGTTTTTCTACTCTTATTGTATTCATTATGTTTTCTCATTTCTGTTCAAGTCTCTTTTCCATTATGAGTAGCTAAATCCATAACTAGGGCTTCGATGTAACCTAACATGAATATTCTGGGTTTATAAGTTTGGAGTTTCAAGTTTGATTCATGATTCATGTTCTTATTCATTATGCTTATAAGTTAACATGCTTGTTTGAATGATTGATCACCATTAGAACTTGTTTGTTAACTATCTTGGTTTGAATTAAGAGTATACACCATGCTTTAATTCGAATTGAACTATGAATAGGAAGAGTATGTATGGACATTCGACAACAGGGATTAGATACATACTTGGTTGTTTAAAATGTTCTTCTATGCTTAATGGGTTCCTAATGCTTAATTTTAGGTTAGACAACAAATGATCAAATTAGGGAATTAGGAACACAAGGTTAGGACCAAACACCATGGCCTAATCATACTTTAGCTAGAATCAATCTTTGAATCTGAATTAGACTTGTTACTTGAATCTTTATAACCCAGAATTGAATTGTTATGGTGATTCGAATGCCCTAGTCTCAAAATCTGTTTTCCAACTCTTAAAACCACTCTTTGTTACATTTGTTTACTTGTTTTTGTTTGCAATTTCATTTTGCTTCTTTTGTTCAACAATCACAACCACTCTTGTTTTAAATTCTGTTTTAGACATAACCTCCTACTTTCTTGAATTTGGTAATCTAAGTACATAACTAGTTTTAACTTCTCAGTCTTCGTGGGTACGACCTCGTACTTGTCTTGCTATACTACTAATTGCCCCGTACAATTGCGAGTTAACATAATATTAACAACAGTAATTGCCACTGCGAATTCGATTTAAGTTGAGCTAAGCTAGATTTAAGTTGGTCTAATTAGTAACTATTTCTTTTCATGAAATTAATATTTTTCCCAAAATGTTTGAGGAAGAGTTGCTTACAACAAGTAAGCTCTGCAAGTAAATTTGCAGCAACCCATAAAATGAAACCATACAGAATTACATTGTTTATTAAAGAAGAGCCTGCAAATACCCTTGTCCCTAAAGAAATTCATACATGTAAAAAAAACTTCAACCGCGTTAACCCGAGGAAAAAACACAGTACATGTTGAACTTGATTTATTTAGTCGCACTTGCATACAGTAAAATATATAAATGAGAACTGAAAAGTTGGGATTTGTGGACCCTGGCATTTATTGGATACTTCAACAAACCAGAAAACAGAAATGTGTTGGAAAAAATGGCTCACCTAAAGGATACAAAGGTTTTGGCGCTCAAAGAGAGAATTTGAAACTGCCTAAAAGCGACCGGTCGCTGGGAAGTTGCGACCGGTCGTTTCTGGCAGATTCGAGGTCGGGAGCAAAACTGAAGAGCGACCGGTCGCTAGTTCTTTGCGACCGGTCGCAGGAAGCACAAGCGACCGGTCGCATGACATTTGCGACCGGTCGTCCAGAGCAGATTCAAAGTCTAGAGGGAAAATAATTCTGGCAACCGGTCGCCAGGAACTGGCGACCGGTCGTCCGAGTCGTGCTGTGACGTTTTCTTACGTGTTTTCAACTGTGTTTTCGAGGGCTATCGCTTTCCACAAGATTTCAGAGGCTTAGTGGGTCACTTCTGAGGTAAAAGAGGGTTGACTACTTGCTGGATAGGTGGGAGAGCACTCATGGCTAATTGGTTATCTTATTTTGAATAATCTCCTCTCCATTTGTCTGGTTTAATGGAGGTGGCTGAGTGGGATTATATTACCTACCTGATCTGACCCTTAGTCTAAGTGGTGACTAAAAGGAAAGAACGTGGAGGACAATCAGATATCCTATCTCTTGTCCATTGGCTTGTGTAGGTAATGGGATGAAGTAAGATAACACAAGGGAGAAAGCATGTTGAACATATGTAGTGGCAAAAGCTGGAAACAAGATTAGTTTTTCTTGTGAGAGTTTCCAGGAAAACCAAGGGGAGAGCAAGTGAGTTCTCTAAGTGTATCAAGGTGTTGATCAAGGGTGTGAGAGAAACAGATTGTGAGGGTAGTGTTCTAAGGGGGTTTCCTTTGTAAACCAAATTTGTAACCTATCTTCATTTGTGAAATTTCTCAAGGTGATCACCAAAGAGGATGTAGGCAATTTGCTGAACCTCTATAAACACTTGTGTCATTTGTGCTTGGTTAATTTCTGTGTGTGTGTGTAAGACTCATCCATCATTGAGTTCTTTGTCTAAAGTCCATCAACAACAAGATCTTTAAGGGCAGTGAGTTAGTCATTAATTCACAACAAAATGAGTATAAGCCATATGCATTTTCAGTACCTATAGCTCATCTTTTATAGTGGGGAGAGGGTTGGAGTTGTGATTCTCTGCTTATAATTTATGCATTTTCCGATTTATGTCCGAAACTAAGGTCATTTTTATGCTTCGATTCAATTGTTTTACTTGCACAAATCCAAAACCTACAAATGACCTTGTTTAAGCCATAAACAAAGTATTAGCATTGAAACTGTTGATGCGAAAAAGCCTCTTCGGAAGTTCCTCTATCTCAGCCAGCTCCATTTGCGAACCAAGGATCATTGATAGAGATATCTCCACATCTAATCCTAGCCTTTCATCACAGAGTTATTAATTTCTGTTTAGCTTTGCTTTAACAAACTGTACAGCTGTCATTTGTACAGCTATATTATTACAAGTGTATATAACCAATTTAATGTAATCATTACTTTTTTTTAATGAAATCAGAATACAATTCTAGTTTTCTCACATGGTATCACGAGCCCTAGTCTAACGACTTTTCTCTCTCTAGTCTAACGACCTCTCTCTACAAATTTTCTTGTGATTTTCTTACTTGCCAAACACCTTTCTTCGATCACTTTCTCTCTTCTTTTTCACTTTCTCATGGCTCCTTTGACCAATTCTGATGCGGCTCCTCTTCCGCCGCCCTCTTCTTCCTCTTCCCCCAATTTTTCTGCTGATTCACCATTGCAAACTCTGTGAGCTCGGTGACTGTTCAGAACATCGCTGGTATGGTTCCAATCAAGCTGAAATCTGGAAATTATCTGCTGTGGAAGAATCTTTTTCTTCCTGTGCTACGCAAATTCAGACTTCTTGGTCTTATCAATGGCGTTGAACCTTCTCCTCCGCGTACCATCGTTTCTTCTACAGGCGCTGTTGTTGCGAATCCACAATTTGATCTCTAGTATGATTGCGATCAAAGCCTCATGATCTGGCTTATTTCAACTCTCTTTGAAGATCTTCTCTCACATATTGTGGGTATTGAATCTGCTCAAGATTTGTGGAATCTTCTTGAAAGGCGTTTTTCTGGTGTCTCTCGAGCCAATATTCATCAACTACGTTCTCGTCTTCAAAGCATTTCTAAAGGCGACCTGTCTATGGATTCATATCTTCAATCTATGAAGGAAATTGCTGATGGCTTAGCAGCTGCTGGTCAATCGTTGTCGGAATCAGATCTCGTTGCCTATGAATATGACTCTTTCATTACTTCAATCGAGACAAGAATTGCACCTGTTACACTCGATGAATTACATGCTCTTCTCCTCAGCCGTGAGACTGCAATTCTCAAACGCAGAACTCGATCCACCACTGCGGTTGCTACTGAGCCTTTTCATGCTTACGCTGCTACTTCTGGTTCTTCTCGCTCAAATTTCAGAGGCGGCCGTGGTCGTGGTCGGTTCCATTCCAATTCTGGTTCTCAATTTCATTCTCGTGGTCATCATTTCACTGGCACCAACAACTCCTCTGGACGAGGCCTTTTACCTACGCCGTCATCTTCTTTTTCTGGCAACACCTCCAATGGTACCAACTCCACTGGTTTCTTCTACAATTCTTCAGGATTCTCTGCTGATCGTTCCATGACTTGTCAAATTTGTGAGCGCAAGGGTCATTCTGCTCTAACATGTCGCCAGAGGTTGAATCTTTCTTACAATGCTAATGTGGTTCCTGCCATATTTCAAGCTCCTTCAGCGCACTATGCTCACTCAGCTTCTCAGCCTACTGATAATCTCTGGCTTGCCGACTCTGGTGCTTCGAATCATGTTACCTCCAATAAGAGCAATCTGAGTCACTCCTCTCCATACACAGGATCTGAGACTCTCCGTGTTGGTGATGGTAATTCCTTAACTATCTCTAATACTGGATCTACTATTTTGCATACCTCAAATGCTAAGTTTCATCTACTCAATGTTCTCCATGTACCTCAAGTTGCTCATAATTTGCTCTTTGTGCACAAATTTGTTAGTGATAATCACTGTTCCCTGATTTTTGATGAAATTGGTGTATCTATTAAGGACAATGCTACACAGAGGATGCTCTATCAGGGCCCTTGTGAACAAGGTTTATATCCCATCTACTGCAGCTCATCAGTTAAAGTTTCACCTCTCTCCTCTGGCACATCTCCTACCGCTTTCTTAGTCAGTAAGGCTTCTCTTCACACTTGGCACAAGAGGTTAGGACATCCTCATTCTGCTGTGCTCAAGACTGTTGTAAATAGTAATAAACTTCCCTTAGAGGGTTCTAGCCTTTCTAAGCCCTACTGTACTGATTGTATTCTTGGCAAAGCTACCAAGCTTCCTTTTACACCTTCTTCATCTGTATCCACTACACCTCTAGAGTTGGTGCACTCTGATGTTTGGGGACCGAGTCCGATTGACTCATGTACTGGCTATAGATACTATGTACTGTTCTTGGACGATTACACTAAGTACAGCTGGATTTTTCCTCTTAAATTCAAGTCTGATGTTTGTGAGGTTTTCAAAGTTTTTAAGGCTAAAATGGAAAATGTCTTAAATTCCAAGATTAAGTATCTGCGCAGTGACTCAGGTGGTGAATATCTTAGTACTAGTTTTCAAACTTTCCTTAACCAACAAGGCATTATTCATCAATTTAGTTGTCCCCATACTCCTCAACAAAATGGGAGTGCTAAGAGGAAACACTGCCACATAGTTGAACTTGCAAGAACCTTCTTAGCTGCCTCTGGAGTCCCTCATAAATATTGGGTGGATGCCTTTCTCACTGCTACTTATCTCATTAATCGCTTGCCTCACACTACTAGTCATATGTCTCCTTGGCAGCTTCTCTTTAAAACTCCTCCCAATTATCATAGCCTCAAGGTTTTTGGCTGTGCATGTTTTCCATGGCTGCAACCCTATGCTCCATCCAAACTTCATCCTAAAAGTAAACTCTGTATTTTTATTGGTTATAGCTTGAATCATTCTGGTTACAGATGCTTAGATCTTGCAACAGGGAGGGTTTTCACTTCGCGGCATGTTATTTTTCATGAGGACCACTTTCCTTTTACCGTCTCTTCTTCCTCCCCACCATCTTCTTCCTCCTCTCCTTTTACATTTCCTATTGAGCTTACTTTTCCACAATCTTCTTCTCCAACTAGGGAGGTATGTACTTCTTTACCTTCAGTCTCTCCTTCTTCCAACTCACCACAATTGAACTCCTCTTTGCCTTCACCACCTGGTTCTCCTTTACCCTCTTCAATTGACTCTTTAATTTCCACTGCTCCAGCTCCCCAAAATACTCATTCTATGGTTACACGATCCAAAAATGGCATTACCAAACCAAAAGCTCTTTTTGCCACTCAACATCCTATTTCTTCCTCTCTTGATCATCTCTCTCTCTTACCCACCACACCTACTACATATAAATAGGCTGTGAAATCTAAAGTATGGCAAGATGCCATGCAAGCTGAAATTGATGCTTTGCTCAAGACTAATACATGGACCTTGGTTCCTCCTTCTTCTTCTCAAAATATTGTTGGCTGCAAATGGGTATATCGCATCAAACATACAGCTGATGGTTCCGTGGAAAGGTATAAGGCTCGACTGGTTGTGAAAGGATTTCATCAACAAGAGGGTTTGGACTACACTGAAACCTTTAGTCCAGTGGCTAAACCAGTAACCATTAGACTGTTTCTTTCTCTGGCAGTTCAATTTGACTGGTTTTTAAACCAATTAGATGTAAGCAATGCCTTCCTTCATGGTTTTTTAAAGGAAGATGTTTTTATGGAGCAACCTCCAGGTTTTCTTAACTCTACAACACCTCATTATGTCTGCAAGTTGAATAGGTCTCTCTATGGTTTAAAACAAGCTCCCCGGGCTTGGTATGAGGAACTGTTTCATTCTTTGCTGCAGTTGGGTTTTCGATCTTCACAGGCAGATTCATCTCTTTTCATTAAAAGTGATCCTTCTCTGGTTTTTATCCTTGTTTATGTGGATGATATCTTGGTCATTGGTCCTTCTTCTCATGCTTGTCAACAAGTGATTAAACAGCTCAGATCTCTTTTTCCCGTTAAAGATCTTGGCCCCGTGCATTACTTTTTGGGATTGGAAGTTCATCGCAGCTCTCAAGGTCTTGCTCTCTCTCAGACAAAATACGCCTATGATCTTCTTCAATGGACTGACTTTCTTGGTGCCAAACCTTGTTCCACGCCCTTGGGTTCTTCTAAGTTGGATCTTGATAGTCCAGAGCTTTCTGACCCCACTTTTTATCGTTCTACCGTTGGGGCACTTCAGTATCTTACTTGGACCAAACCTGATTTAGCTTTTGCTGTCAATCAGGTCTGTCAACACATGCACAACCCCAGAGAATCTCATTTAGCTGCTGTAAAGAGGATCCTACGGTATCTTAAAGGCACTCTTCATCTTGGTCTTTGGATTAGAAAGGGTCAGCCACTTCTTCAAGCTTTTTCTGATGCAGATTGGGCAGGTTGCCCTATTGATCGACTTTCTACAAGTGGTCTTTGTGTTTTCCTCGACCCCAATCTTCTCTCTTGGTCTGCTAAGAAGCAAACTACAGTTGCTAGAAGCTCCACTGAAGCTGAGTATCGCAGTGTTGCTTTGGCTGCTGCTGAATTGGTTTATATCGCTAAACTGTTTAGAGACATTGGCTTCTTTCTAGGCACTCCTCCTCTTCTATGGGTGGACAATCAATCTGCTATTTCTTTGGCTTCTAATCCTGTGCTTCATGCCAGGACAAAAAACGTGGAAGTTGATTATCACTTCACACGAGAACTAGTGCAAAATGGTTCTCTCAGACTTCACTATGTTTGTTCTTCTAATCAGCTTGCTGACATTTTTACAAAGTCTCTATCTTCCTCTCGATTTGTGTGTCTTCGATCCAAGCTTTCCGTTTGTGACACTACCTTCAGCTTGAGGGGGGCTGATAGAGATATCTCCACATCTAATCCTAGCCTTTCATCACAGAGTTGTTAATTTCTGTTTAGCTTTGCTTTAACAAACTGTACAGCTGTCATTTGTATAGCTATATTATTACAAGTGTATATAAACAATTTAATGTAATCCTTATTTTTTTAATGAAATCAGAATACAATTCTAGTTTTCTCACAATCATATGGTTCACAAACTCCGTCTTCGACGGGCAGGCGATGGTGATCGGCTTGGTAGGGCCATCTTCGTCCTCGGCAACGAGAACATCCCTTGTTCCACGATTCCTACTCAATCTGGGGTACAAGTTTCTGGTTGTAGCCTTGCACTCCAACTATTCGATGCAATGCTGAGCTCATGTGGGTTACTCCAGGGTGGCCGTGTTAATAGTTTTGCTAGGTTTCTCTTTTCAGTTAAATTATAGTTTTATGAATTTCAGAAGAAAATAAATAATTAAAACAATCCCAGACCAGTGGAGTTTGGGAAATTGAGAGTGGTTGTGAAGTGAAGCTGTATGGAATGAATATTGAAATGAAGCTTGTAATGCAATTGTAATATTGAGTGCGTTCGTACTTTGTATGGATGGTTTTTTTTTTTTTTTTTTGTCGAAATCGTATGGATGGTTTTAGTATCTAATCGTATGGATGGATTTTTTTCTTTGGCCAAAATCTTGAGAGAGAGCAATGGGGCAAATATATTGAGAAAGAATATGGGCATCCAAAGAACTGCACAAGGTTTTGGCAATCATTTAAATGATTGAAGTAGGTCTTTCCCTCGTAAATAAAACAGAGTTGCTAATCATATGAGAGCTTTTTGTCTCCATCAGATAAAAAGTTTGTTTGCCTTGTAACTTTAATCATGCAGTAGCATGTAAAGTAGAGTTTGCATCCTTGAAGAGAAATTTTCATGTAAAGAACGTGAGTCACGTAATTCATTAGGATTATACATAAATACGTGCGCCAAAAGCCAAAGCAAAGTCACCTAAGCCATAATGTTTGAATGTGCTTTATGGTCCTAAAAAGTTCCAAATTTGATATAATCGAAGGTTGTATTTATCTCACCTGACTCAATTTTGTGAAGAGATTTACAAGAATGAACACAATATTCTTTGATATTACATGGCCACTAGTGTCAACTTGTTGCATTAATAGACACATTGACTCTCACATAATATATTATTAGTTAAATTTGACAGAATATAAGATCCCTCTTGCAATATCTTTTTTTTTTCTTTAAAGTTTGGAAATGCTATAAAATAAACGAGAGGCTTCCAACATGTAATCTGCATGATTAATTAAGGGATTAATTACAACAAAGGCCACACATGATCACAAATTATTTATTTTATTTATTTATTTATTTTCCGAGAATCACATCGATTATGAAATGACAACTTACAATAAGCATGTTACACACAAACTTCAACTAAAATCAAACAAAAAGTTCCACCAAATTAAGAAAAAAGCACACATGTTCAACTTGCCTTATTTTAGTCACATCTGCTGATAGTAACAGTAAAATACCAAATGGAGAGAGGACCCTTGAGAAGCTATGACATTACATTATAATTGTCATGCTCGTAGTCCATTTAGTACCCGCGCGCTTTCAGGTACTCAAGTAAGGCTTCACATGGAGGGGTATCAGAATTGACGGTGTACCACGTCGAAACAGCGGTCATCCAAAGCCCTAAGAGAGCACCAGTGAAGGCCAGGATAGTCCAGGGGCTGCTGAAATGTTCATGAAAGAATTGAGCCACCCATTTCTTCCACATGGTCTGGTAGTGATCTTCTATCTTGCTTTTAACTTTGCTGTAAATTGCATTGTTAGGCACCAAGTCAGTGCCTATCTCATTGAAGAGTTGAGCCACCTCCTCGTCACTCCCAAGTAAGTTTCGAAGTATGTGCTTTTTCCTCAGATGCTTCACATCATCCTGATGATCGATGAGCGAATCGAGGAAGCTTATGTAAGAGGTGACCCCAAAATCGTTCTGGAAATCGGGACACATTTCGTAGGCTATCAAGTTCATGAATTTAGGCCCCATAGAATCGTCTACTTTTATTTTAGGAAGATAAAGGAACCCACAGCATATATAGCTCTTAAAATCTATGTGGCCCAATAAGCTGCCCTCCTTACTATGCTTAAAATGGATCCCGGCTGCCTGAAGCTCTTGTACATTACGAAAAGATTGGGAACCAAGGTGGACACTTGGCTCACTTTTTCTAGGTGGATATCCTAGCATTCTTGTCAGAAGAAGCTCAAGAAGATGAGTTGGCTCTGGTTCCATGGGTATTGTTATGCCTTGAGGATGTTGCTTCTCTTCCCTATTTATGTTTGTGTTCTGTTCCGGCTTTCGTGCACCTTGTTGTGACATCTGGTTCTCATCCGGTGGTGACTTCTGGTTCTTATCTGGTTGTGACTTCTGGTTCTCAACTGGTGGTGCAAAGCCGTGCATCTGAACAAACCTCTCGATTGAGTCCTTCAAGTCCCCATGTATGTTGCTGGAGCTCATCAACAGCTTGAGGAGTTGATAAGGAAGTTGGTTCTCTAGCAAGAACATGTCCTGTTCTGCAAAGGCCACCTGGTCTCTCTTGATGTTAAAAGATTCCAAGTGATTATATTTGTATATGAATTCCAGCGTCGAACACCCATCAACGAACAGCATCCACGCGAGGGAATCATCGTCATACTCCTTTGTTGCTTCCTCATCATAGCACTTCCTTAGTTCCTTGATGTTCTCCTCAACCTTCTTGAGCAAATCTGCATCATTCTGCTTACTGTCTTTGACAAAGTTCACAGCTAAGTAACGCTTAACTTTCTCTGCCTGCTCGTACTTTGGTTTACCATGGTGGAAAGGACCGATGGCAGCTACCCTTGGCTCGTAGTATTTGTCGAAATTTTTGTGATCTCGGAGCATGAAGGGAATCCTTTGGATCTTTGGTTTCGCATCCAGACTTGGCGCTTCTGCTTCCCTGAATTCTTTGAGTCTCTCCTCCCTGGGAATAGTTTTTATTGCCTCATGGATTGTAATACTCACCCTTGAACTTTGCTCAATTTCTGCAGGTTGGTCTTGGTCTCCTCTGCTTACTTGTCCACCTCCTCTTCTTGTGACTTGCTTCACAAACAGCTCCTTCTCCATGGAAACTACATTTTCATTTGTTTGGGCCATTTAATTTCAAACTGCTGCTTGTCGAAAGGAAGATTTGTGTCTATTCTTTTCTTTTCTTTTTTTCTTTTTGGTTTGGCCTGAATAATCTGTGAATGTCATGCATATTTATATATAGCACAACATGCCACAGAAATTCATCACTTGGGCTTCAAGAAATGGAAGCTTAATTTAGAAGAGTGATGCTTCATGTTTGGATGTATATGTGTTAGTGAAGGAACAAGTACAGTTGAATGACTTTATATGAATGGGAAGATTGGTATATATTTTTATTAGTAAGTATACTAATCATATGAGAACTTTTTGTCTCTATATCAGATAAAAAGTCTGTTTGCCTCTGTAACTTTAATCATGCAGTAGCATATATGTTGTTTTGGACCACACTCTGAAAAAAGAGAAAGTTTTGCTCATCATGAGGATTGGCTTGCCATAAATATTCGTACGATAAGAATAAAAAATGTAAAGTAGAGTTTGCATCCGCGAAGAGAAATTTTCAAATAAAATCATCAAAAATGTGAGTCGCGTAATATATAGCTAGTGTCCTTTACACCAAAAAAAAAAGAAGTAAAAATCTAGCTAGTGTCCTTCATACCATAAAAATAAAAAAATACAAAGAAAAAGAAAAATCTAACTAGTGTCCTACGTACGATAAGAACCAATAATGTGTTACGCATGTAAAGTAGAGTTTGCATCCTTGAAGAGAAATTTTCATGTAAAGAACTTGAGTCACGTAAGATTTGGATGGAGTGATTCCAAATTTAGGGATTTGAATAACAATATAAGGTTAAATTGTTTGTTTAGACTATTACAATCTATGTATGGCCAAATCTGAATAAAAAAGAAATGAAGAAAACAAAATAGATTCCAAATAACTCATCAGGTCTGGCCTTAGGCCTAGGCTCCGAGGGCGATTGTTCAGGGCCTCGGATCAAGGGGGCCCTCAAAACTTTTTGCATATGTATATATATACATACATAATATATATATATGTGTGTGTATACATGTATATATGTATATTAAAATTACACACAATGCCACTCCTTCTAAGGCAAACACACTATGCCACATGTCCACCACCAACAATCCCCCTCCCGGCCAGCCACCACCGTCAGTCAGCCGCCGCCGGTCAGCTGCCCGCCAGCCCGTTCCCGCCTATTACAGGCCAGCCGGGAACCAACTCTGTTGTCCTTTATTCACCCTGAAAAAATAGAAGATTTTGTGACATTGAAGGGACTTGAACATTGACCCTTGACCCTCAAAGGAGGAAGCCTCACTCATAAACCACCACACCAAACTTATTTTTGTGATATTCTTTCAGTTACACAATATTTATATAAACAATCAACGATTTTTAAAAAATAAAAAACAAATTCATTTCAACACCGATTCGCGCAACATTTGTACCAAATCCCTCATGCTCTAGAGTTATACATAACAAAACAATTTATATATCAGGAAGAGGTATGCAGTTTCTGTTTTTCTGCATTGTAGTTTCTTTTTCATAATGAAGGTGATTAAAGCATTATACTGAACTATAGTACGCAAAACTTGCAGACATAAATTGAACTATAAGAAACATGAAGTAGAAATTTCATACCTCCCAAGGTGCTATGCTTTTCATGTAGAAAGGAAGACCAAAAACTACATGACAAAACCTATGAACAAACAACCTAAACAAATCAAATCAATAAATAAAAATATGAACTCCACACAAGATTCAAGCAAATCAGTTACTTAAATCAGCTAGAGGTATGCAATTTATCTCATGTTCTATTTTTCTACATTGTAGTTTTTGTTTTTTTGCATTGCAGTTTCTGTTTTCTACAATGCAGTTTCTATTTCTGCATTTCAAAAACCTCACATGAACCATAATATGGCTTAATGGCTAAAAGCAGTTTGACCAAATTTCTATAAAGAATAATAAAAGAAAAGGTGAAAAATAAATATAAACACACAAGTTCACAAAATAACAAACTTTGTGAGCTGCATATACATGAAAAACACCAACCCCCAAGAAAGGGCTAAGCGCACTCTAACTTGACAATTAGCTTATCATTTTACACATAATATACACTTTCATGGTAGTATGCAATTTATCGCATGTTTTGTTTTTCTACATTGCAGTTTTTGTTTTTATGCATTGCAGTTTTTGTTTTATGCATTGCAATTTCTGTTTTCTGCATCGCAGTTTCTATTTCATCCATTGCAGTTTCTTTTTCATAATGCAAGTGATTAAAGCATTATATTGAACTAAAGTACACAAAACTTGCAGACATAAATTAAACTACAAGAAACATGAAGTAGGAAGTACAACCTCCCATGTTGCTACGCTTTCCATGTAGGAAGGAAGACCAAAAACTACATGACAAAACTTATGAACAAACAACCTAAACAAATCAAATCAATATACAATATACACTTAAATCAGCTAGAGGTATGCAATTTATCGCATGTTCTGTTTTTCTACATTGCAGTTTCTGTTTTCTGCATTGCAAATCAATCAAAATATGTTTCTTCACAATCAGCAGCCATCAAAATCAATCAAAATATAAACTATAGTTCAACACATACAAATCAATTAAAATATGTTTTTTCACAATCCATCAAAATCAATATTCATTTAGTAATTGGATTGGGTTCTATGAAACTTATACAGCTTGTTTTTCCAAGAGACATATCGGATATGAGGAATATGTTTTAGGTACAATGGTAAATTGATCAAAACCTGTCACGGTACGGTATTCCATATACAATAAGGTATGGTACAGTTCGCATAATAGTGTCAATTGGTATTGCAAAGTTAACACCAGATGATGCTCATGTCCCTGCAAAATATAGAGAGAGAATAAAAGCATTTAAAAGCCTTAACTAAGTTAGCTTCCAGTGTTTTCATGAAAAGGTTTGAAGCTTTGACTACGTTTTATAGTTTGGATATGTTTTGCTGGTTGAAAACTTTGTTAGCTTCCAAGTTCCAGCCTTCTGAATAGGCTAATAGAACTTGGGATTCAAAATCTCTTCCAAGTGTGGTGCTGCCAACTAGTATAGAGCTCATTCGAGGAACATTTGATAATACAAATTAAAGAGCATGCTTTACCTTTGCGAGTGAAAGTTGCTGTGTTAACTCCAATAATATAACCATATGAATCAATCAACCTGAATTCTCTGAGGAAATTCTAACATACATAAGGCTGAAAACTTTGACATTATAAGAAAAAGAGTGAAAGTTTATGCAAAGGCTAGAAGATTAAGCAAATTGAAAATGTTATCAGCGTCTGTTTGAATAGCACATCTAATGGCCTTTCCATCTGGTGAGGGTATCTCCCTGCCCACCATAACACATTCGACAAAGAAACTAAGATCTATTGTTTTTATTTTATTTTAAATAGTAATCTTAGGAAATGAAACTAGTTAAATGTAAACCATCTGAGGAAAATAATTCGGAATTGATCAAAACATACACTCTAAAGATGAACAGAACAAAATTATAGCCAAAGCAAAACAAAATTATAGCCAAAGGAAACAAGTACTGCATAGAGATGCAAAAACAAGAAGACTTTCAAGTACACTGCAGTTTCTAGAAATTTTTTTGTATGTTATAATCTTGACAGGAACAAAAATGTCATGAAATAAATAATGAGCATAAAGATCCGGAGTTCCTCACTGTACCGGTTGGAGAAAAGCTCCTGGAAAAGCTCGAAGGCATCAACATTAGAGGCGATCGGCTTCGGCTCTCCAGTCTTATGGTCTTAGCCCTCCTCTGCTGGATCTTGCCACTGCCAACAACACGTCGTACGAAGTCACAGCCACTTTGCTGTCGCGACTCCTGGACTCAAGAGAGAGAGAACGGAGTCCCCTGGACTCATGAGATAGATCTGATTTTGACAAAGGCTTTAAAAAAAAGGGTAAAATTGTGTCGAACCCTGTGCGTGTCTGACACCTGGCAGATGCCAAACACTTGACCAAAATGCCCTTATAAGTTTCAAAATTCTTTTTCAAGTTTGACCTTTGCCGAAAATTCGGCAGAGTCTCCCCTGTAACTTGCTAGTTTCCCAAAATTTTCACCTGTATAAAACACAATTCCATAATCCCAAACGTTCAGCATACAATAATTTTATCCATACTCAATTCACAGTGATTCACAACATAAACGAAACACTAGCCTTCACCCCGTAATAAATGGGAATAAACAGTAGTCCATATTCTGCTTAATTACTATGGATTTCAACTAAACCCATTCAAAACATAGTTTAGCAGTTTATTTTGCGGCCGCACCTAGATTAACCTAGGTTGCCTACGTACCCTTACCGAGGGATCAAGTCACACATAGTTCTTTCACTTTTTATATTGTAGGTGTATATCTTTATCATTTGTTGTATTTCCATGTGATTGCAAATCAATCCAAGTACTCATGTTAGTGATATGCCCAATCATATTCACATACTCTAAAGTATATTTTCCAACTTTCCCAATTCTCAAAATAGTTCATACTTGCACATAAGTAGGCTACTCAAAGAATTTCTTCTAATTCATAAATCAGTTTATATATATTACTTGCGTATTGTTTATATATATATAACAAACTAGCTCCAAATGTACTTTTAACCTTTCCTTCGAAATTCATATAAGGCCCAAATACATTATATATATATATATATATATATATATATATATATATATAATTTTTTACAGATTAGTAGGAAAACGAGAAAATTATTAAAATAGCATTGACCACGTGAAATCTTAATGTCAATATCAACAATTTAGATAAAATATGTTTCCCTCTTTTACATGTAAAAACAAACTCACAACTTAAGAAAATAATCATGTACTGTATAAAAATCCTTAAAACTTAGAAAACTCTCAATCCTTGTCTCATAATCATAAAATAGGTATAAAACTTTTACTCCAAAATTACCAAGATAAAATCATCAATATTAGTTAAACATCTTAAAACCCAAATACTCTCCATCTAGGCGTACCCTCATTCATATTCTGTCAATTCCTTTAATATTCTGTCAATTCTGTTAGTATACCATCAATTCCAAGTACCCTGACTGTTACATCCTTGCAGGCCTCGGAGGCACAAAGTCATCTCGAGCCACAATCCTCGCAAGACTCAGGGGACACCTAGTCAACCTGAGCCGCATTCCTCGCAAAACTCGGGGGACATGCAGTCAGCCCCAGAACGCACATTCTCACACCACACGGTTCAGGAATCCCCAAAACTCGTGGGGCATTTTCATAAATGACTAAACTGTTTCAAAGGCAGCTGGGGGTTACTCTTGAGGTGAGTTTGAAAACCATATTCCAAATCTTTTCTCAACTTTCCAAAAGTCAGTTCTCAACTACCTTTGAATTTACATCACATACTGTTGAGAACTAGTGTCCATAATTCATCATTTTCAACTACTGAGTATATATATTGAATATAACATGCACTTAGATATTTAATTAATTTACCAATCACATCGAAATCTGATTAACAAACCATTCCATTCCGATACTATAATAATAATCTTAATAGCAATAGATAACTAAATAAATAAATAAACAAATAAATAAATAACTAACCACAACCCTTAGAGATTTCATCACTACCAATAATACATAATCTTCAAATAACAAAATAATATAAATATTCACAATTAGCAATCCATATATATATATTCATTCCATAATCATATAAATCCATAATAGAATGCATGGTAATTTAATCAATGAAAAGTAATAACCTTTAAAAAAAATCTCATATCAAATCAATTTCCAATCTAAACTCACTATGCAAGAAATTCCGTACTAAAAGAACTACGTACTCTTAATAAAAACAAATGTCCACTTATTTATGATTCCCAATCCGGAAGTTCCTATATTATCAACAAGATTTAGGATACATGTAAGTTTGGTCCGAATCGAACGTCGGATCTCTCGCGATCGCACGATCGGACGGTTATCGTTTAACACAAACTTTAAGTTATTGAATCGGAACATCCGGGGCTCCGATTCACAATCCGCGAATTCCTACACTATCCTAGGAATGCCTAGATCAACATATATTGAAATGGAGTTGATCCAATGGTCCGAACATGTCGAACCCGGATAACGCCTTATATGCGATATTCGATCGACGATCAAACGATATCCAAATTCATATCCGAGTATACCGTCATGCTCGGGACGACATAAGGATGATTTTAGGGCTCAAGGACCGGCCGATGCGTGGATGTCCAAAGCGATTCCGGCGATCGGAAAATCTCTAAACCGACGGTTAAGACTTATACCTACATGATCAACATATAGAGTGGAGCAACTTTTGTTCTTGGACCTACCCCAAAAAGTAATCGGAGATTGCCGGAAATGCGAGCCGAAACTGGCCAAATCTTTAATCGCTAAAACAAGTTTCATAACACAGAAATTAATTCTAAAGAATCCAACCATCAGCTAGAACACATCGAGAGGATGAAAATGAAACAAAACTAATGCTCCGCAGTACAGTTCTATTGTGTTTTTGAACTGATATTTGGGCTGAATTTTGGGTTGAGAATATTGTCTTTGTCTGACATGTATACAATTGATCATCTAGAAACTTTTCGGATTTCTTGGTGTAACTAGTAATTGCCACTGCGAATTCGATTTAAGTTGAGCTTTGCATAGATTAAGCTGGTCTTATTGGTAATTATTTATTTTCATCAAATTAAGATTTTCGCAAAGTTTTTAAGGAAAAGAGTTGCTTCCAACAAGTAAACTGCAAATTTACCCTTGTGCACAGAAGAAATTCAAGTACATTCATGAGACTTAAACCACGTTAAGAAAATAAATAAATAAATAAACCCGTACAAGCTCAACTTGATTTATTTAGTCACACTTGTGTATAGTAAAACAAATTAGTGAGAACTGAAAAGTTGTCCTAAACCTAAAACGTTGTTATAGACATAAACATAGTATTAGCATTGAAAATGTGAATCAATCCTATTCCTTATCAAAATTGCGGACTGAGTACCAAGTCTGGATGCCGCTTATATATTTGGATTCCTTATTTATTTTACTGTATTTTGAGTACATAAATTTTATATTTGAACTCCAAAATATTTTTAAGATCTGAAAAAAATTTGAAATTAAAATCAGAAAATCAGAAACCCTTCCCAAATTGAAATTAACAAAAGAAAATGAGAGAGAGGGAGGGAGGAGAGAGAAAGAGACGGGAGAGGGAGGAGAGAGAAAGTGTGGAGAGAGAAGGGAGAGAGAAAAAAAAAACTATAAAACCTCATTTTTTTAGTTTGTAATAATGGGGTGGTTTTGAATTTTTCTTGGGCATGTTAAGGCATGTTAGTCCCTGTCTTTTCAATTTTTACAATCGCATATCCTTAGTTTGTAAATTTTTTGCAATGTGATTCCGCCGTTAGGGTTTCTGTTAGATTTCTCTGTTAATTGCCTACGTGGCATTGTGGGTCCCACATTTTTTAAATTTTTTAAATTTAAAATTGATTAAAATATGAATAAAATATTAAAAATCAAAAAATTTATCTCTCAAAAAATCTAATTTTTTTTATTTAGGTGTAATAAAATATTCATATAATTTTTAAAAATCAATTAAAAAATTGGGCAAAAAACCCACACCACCCATTTTTTTCATTGTCCAATGGAAAAAGAAAGAAACAAGTGTTCGTCTTCATCACCAACACCACACCACCCATTTTCTCCTCCTATCTGAACCATCTTCTTCTTCTCTGTCAGTTGCAACCCTTTTATCATTCTCCTCAGATTTGAACCCTCTTCAACCTTTTTATCATTCTCCTCATATCTGAACCCTCTTCTTCTTCTCTGTCAGAAGCAACCTTTTTATCAAGACCTAATTTTCCAGAGACTCTTCTTATTTCCCCTATTTTCAAGCAATGGGGAAGCAAAAACTAAACCCAGAAATCAAAGAATTTGGGGAAGGGAACCAGAAACTTGCGACATAGATTATTATTAGTTGTTAGGAAGCATGCATCAAAACTAACTGCGAACCCATTTCCTAACAACTCCTAAACGTGTTTAGCCTAGAAAGATCATCAGCAGTTTAATTTGAACGCAAAAAATTTCAGAGAGAGAGGTCAAACTCTTCATCCTCCCTTGCGAACTCAAACTCCAGATCCCAGGTCCCTAGTGCACCCATACCCGACCCAATAACTCAAAACAACTTCGGCGAGATCCGATGAGTGAGATGGTGCCTAGATCTGGGAGGTGACTGTGAGAGAGAATCGGAGAGAGAGAGTCAGAGAGAGAGAGAGAGAGATGCGGTTGGTGGTTGGGTTCGTGGGGCTAGGTGGAGATTGAGGGTTGCGGAGAAGAAATTCGGAGGTTGGGGGGGGTGGAGGAGGAGGGAGGAGGGATGGGTCTGGGTTTGTGATGGGGGAGAAAAAATCGCAAGAAATCGTCTTTTGGGGGGTGGGGGGGGGAGCGCTTGTGATGGGTTCTGCAGATTAGTTGAAAGAGAGATGGGGAAGGTCTTCGTGGTTGGTATGATGGTGGGGTGGAGGCTGGTCGGGATAGGAATGGAGAAGAAAGGGGGGAGGAGTCTGGGTTTCTGGGTTCGTGGGATATGGCTGCAGGTTGGGGTGTTGGAGCTTGATCAAGAGAGAGAGAGAGAGAGAGAGAGAAAGAGAGAAATTTTGTTTTAATTTTTTTTGGTTTTATGGTTTTTAATATTTTATTCATATTTTAATCAATTTAAAATTTAAATTTTAAAAAAAAGTGGGACTCATAGTGCCACGTAGGCAACTAACGGTGGAATCTGACGGAAACCTAACGGTGGAATCAGATTGTAAAAAATTTACAAACTTGGGGTATGCGATTGTTAAAATTGAAAAGACGGGGACTAACATGCCTTAAGAGTGTAAGTACATGGTACTAAATTGTAATTAACCCTTTATTTTACTGTATTTTGAGTACATAAATTTTATATTTGAACTCCAAAATATTTTTAAGATCTGAAAAAAATTTGAAATTAAAATCAGAAAATCAGAAACCCTAGATTCCCAAATTGAAATTAACAAAAGAAAATGAGAGAGAGGGAGGGAGGAGAGAGAAAGAGACGGGAGAGGGAGGAGAGAGAAAGTGTGGAGAGAGAAGGGAGAGAGAAAAAAAAAACTATAAAACCTCATTTTTTTAGTTTGTAATAATGGGGTGGTTTTGAATTTTTCTTGGGTTTGAGTTTTTAAAAATGGGCCTACCAAATAGTTTTTTGTGGTTTTGGACTTAAAATCTGATTTTGAGTTTATAAAAATTAGAGGCATGACCTTAATTCTACTGATACAAATTTGGAGCGTAATATAAAAAATAAACAAAGCAAAATGCCAATATGAGCCAGAGGAAAACTTCATGAGCTAATACAAGTACCCGTAAGAAACAAAAAGTGTCAATTTTTCGTTTATTCCACACTATAACATGTCAATAAATCCAATGCTATCCTCTTGCATTTCACAAGTATTGTCTTTGTCTGACATACAATCGATCATCTTAAACTTTCTGGATTTCTTGGACTAACTGGTAATTGTCACTGCGAATTCGATTCAAGTCGAGCTAAGCTAGATTTAAGTTGGTCTAATTAGTAACTATTTCTTTTCATGAAATTAATATTTTCCCAAAATGTGCAGCAACCCATAAAATGAAACCATACAGAATTACATTGTTTATTAAAGAAGAGCCTACAAATACCCTTGTCCATTAAAGAAATTCATACATGAAAAAAAAAACTTAAACTGCGTTAACCCGAGGAAAAAACATACAGTACATGTTGAACTTGATTAATTTATTTAGTCACACTTGCATACAGTAAAATATATAAGTGAGAACTGAAAAGTTGGGATTTGTGGACCCTGGCATTTATTGGATACTTCAACAAACCAGAAAACAGAAATGAGTGTAAGCCATATGCATTTTCAGTACCTAAAGCTCATCTTTTATAGTGGGGAGAGGGTTGGAGTTGTGGTGCTCTGCTTATAATTTATGCATTTTCCGATTTATGTCCGAAACTAAGGTCATTTTTAGGCTTCGATTCAATTGTTTTACTAGCACAAATCCAAAACCTACAAATGACCTTGTTTAAGCCATAAACACAGTATTAGCATTGAAATTGTAAATAGAGAATCCTATTTCTGATAAAAACTGAGGACTGCGTACCAAGTTTGGATGCCGCTTAAGATGAGTGCTATTAGAGCTCCAATGAAAGCAAGCATGGCCCAGGGGCTACTGAAATGATCTTCGAAGAATTGAGCGAACCATGCCTTCCACTTGGTTTTGTAGTGTTGCTCTAATTTGGCATTAATAGACTTGTACATAGGATGGGCAAGCACCAAATCTGGGCCTATCTCGTGAAAGAGGTCAGCGAGGGCTTCGTCGCTCCCACGCAAGTTGCAAAGTATGCGGGCTGACCTTAGCTGCTTAGCATCTTTGGGATGAGCAATGAGTGAACTGAGGAAGCCGAAGTAAGAGGTGACCGCAAAATCATTTCGGAAATCAGGACACATTTCGTAGGCTATCAAATTCAAGAACAAAGACATTGCGTCTTCGTTTATGGGAGGAAGACTAAGAAAGCCTGCAAACCCTTGAGAAGCAAAAGATACGTCCTTCAAGGAGCTAGTTTTGCTACGCCTAAAATGGACCCCGGCTGCCTTAAGCTCCTGCGCATTGCGAAACGATGGTGAACAGTCTTCTTTGCCACCATGATAGCTAAGCTCTCCTGACGGACCTAGCATTTCGTTCCGAAGAAAATCAAGAAGATGAGTGCATTTCAGCTCCCAACGACGTCCTCGTAGCATAATCTTGATTTCCTTCTCTTTTTTGTCAACAAAATGCTTCGTGATTTCCTTCTCTTTTTTGTCAACAAAATGCTTCGCCATTTCCTTCTCTTTTTTGTCAGCGATATGCTTCTTGATTTCCTTCTCTTTTTTGTCAACGAAATCTAACAATGACTCAAACTCTGTGCTTCGCAACGGCCTCACTGGCTTTTCTGCTGCAGCAATCTGCGTTTGAGCAAAATGCTCCATATTTCTGTGCAGCTCATCTTCTTTTCTGCTTGACCACATCAACAACTTGAGGACTTGATAAGGGAGTTGGTTCTCTAGCAAGAACAAGTCCAGCCGTGCAAAGGCCACTTGGGTTGCGTTCATCCCAAACTCTTCCAAGCAATCATATTTGTGTATGAATTGCAAGGTTGAACATCCATCTATGAACAACATCCAGGCGAGTGCCTCATCATCATCGTAGCACTTTTTTGTTTCACTGTCGTAGCAGTCCTTTATTTCAAGGATGTTTTCTTGAATCGTCTCGTACAAATGATTATATGTGCAGCCGCAATCCTTGATAAAGTCTGCTGCCAAAGTGTATTTGAGTTCCTCTGCTTCCTTGCACTTACCATGATGGATCGGACCCATTGCTAGTACCCTTGGCTCAAAGCATTTCACCAAATTACTGTGACTTCGGAGAATTCTAGGAACACTTTGGATCTTTGATTTTGAGCTGCTTGTAGCTGAATTGTCATTGCCATAGGGAGTTGGAAGTCTACTTTCTGCGTCCCTCAGTTTATCAACTCCCTGCTCCACAGAATCAAGCATTTTAATGCTCAGTTTATTAGCTGAAGTGAAATCAGCCATTTTAATGCTCTGCTAATTGGAAGCAAATTTCTTCTTAGTTTGTTTAATAAGCAAGGCAATTATGTCTTTATATAATATGATTCGATCGATCAGCAAAAGCATAGAAGAATAACACACTTTATCTCCAATGAAGCTTGGTATTATATTTGGACCCTTTTTAACTTTAACTTGGTATATATATATATATTGCAAAACTTTCGATTTCACTTTTACTTTAGATTTCATAGAAGAATAAATGTCATACATACATGTGAGAAGTATATTTCTGTGTAGACCCCATGGAAGAGTCATAATCTTAAGGCAGGACAAGCCTTAGCCCCCACTTTTTCTAATATTCTTCATTCTCCAATAAGTATTTAAGTTCAAGATTGGTTACATACTTCTGATCTCGGCCGTTGGATTGCATTTAAGAGACTACCAACACATTTAATGAATGCAATCCAACATCCAAGATTAAAAGTATGTAACCAATACTTAACATAAAACATTTATTGGAGAATCTCCCTACATGTTAATATATGAGGACTCATAATTTAAGGGCACTTTCGATAACCAATTTGTTTTAATTTTTCACTTTTTTTGAAAACTGAAAATTGAAAACACGTTTGAGAACAGTTTTCAAAATAAAGGCGATTTTTAAAAACAACTTTTAAAAGTTTAATTTTTTGCCCTCCTTGCTCATTCACAAATTCTATAGCATCACATATGCATCGCACTCTAGTCCCAAAATTTGATATACGGGACCTTCTGACTTGGACCCGGCCACTCAACTCTTTGCATTCAACTACGGACACAGTTCGAGCCCCGTGACCCTTTGACCATGCTCAACACCTCCATACCGAAAATTCACCAAAAATTCACTATATACTTACATTCACGTCCATTCTGTGACATCAATTTCACAATTTGGTCCGAACAAAACTTTATCTTTTAAGTTCCACATAAATATGTGATATTCGCACAACATCTCCTATCCATAAATCTGCGTCTGGCTTTTAATGCTCTGGTGATTGGAAGCAAATTTCGCTTCCTAATTTGTCTTCCTTTTGCGCTTTGTATCTTCAAAGTTCCTATCTTAAAAGTAAGGTAGTTCTCTCTATATAATATGACTCGACCGATCAGCAAAAATAACTTAAGCGTTAGGAATATTATTGGTACTCAGAGGAAGAACATAACATTTATCACTTTATTGGCAAGGAAGCTTCGTATTATACTTGGAGCCTTTAAGCTTGGTATATATAAAGTTTGCAAAACCTTTGGATTTCACTTTAACTTCATTTCAAGTTTGGAATATAGGATGACTTTTGATTTGAGGTAACAAAGTAAGATCTTCCTATAAGTGACAAGAATAAATATGATACACGTGAGAAATATATTTCAATGTATACCCGATGGCAGAGACCCCCTTAAGGCAGGAGGAGAAGCCTTGGCCCCCAACTTTTCTAATATATATATATAAATTTATGACGCTTTTTAATTTGTCTTCCTTTTGGGCTCTTTATTTTCATAGTTCATGTAGGCAAGATAGTTCTCTCTATATAATATGACTCGACCGATCAGCAAAAATATAGAAGAATAACTTGGGCATTAAGAATATAGGTATTCAGAGGAGGAACGTACGTAACAGTAAATAAGCACTTTGTCGGCAAGGAAGCTTGGTATTATCTTTGGACCCTTTCTAAGCTTGGTATATATATTTTGCAAAACTTTGGATTTCAATTTACCTTCATTTCACGTTTGGCATATACGATGACTTTGTTTCATGTGAGGTAACAAAGTAATATCTTCCTATAACAAGAATAAATGTGATACATATGGAGGATTCATACGTTAAGGGCTAGTTTGAGAGTCAATTTGTTTTATGTTTTAAGTTTTTGTTTTTGTTTTTTATATATATATATTTTTTACCCTTCTTTTTCGATCACCAATTCTATATTATCATATTTCAACCAAAATAAATAAATAAAATTCATATTATCACACATGCATCACACTCTATTCCCAAAATTCAATATTTGGGACCTTCTAACTTGGACCCGGCCGCTCCACTCTTGTATTCAGCCGCGAAGGATGTCTCAGCTCCAGGATTCCCTGACACCTCCAGACCAAAAATGCAATCTAACATCTAGTCTCATTCAATGACATCAAATTCACAATTTGGCCCCAAGAAAATTTTAATTTTCAAGTTCCACATAAATATGTGACTCTCACAACATTTTCTATTCATAGATCCGTGCCTGGCTTTGAACAGTTAGATACAAAATTATCTATTTTTGAATCAGAAATTAAAGTAGTATATGTTTTAGCCCCTTAGAGCATCCACAATCACGCTCCCTATTTCTTAGTCAAACTTAGATAAGTTAGTTCGATTGAATCTAGGTGAAACAATAGCTAAAAAAGGGTACGGAGATTTCTCTAGGGTGAGAACCGGGTGGCCAGAGCCGTGTGGAGAAAATATGGAGAGAGGCGAGCGATGTGGGCGTCGGCAATGGAGTTGCCGCAGGCTAGGAGAGAGAGGGGAGAGAGATCTCGGGTATTTTTACAGGGTTTTGGAGCTAGGTTTTGAAGTTACCTAGAATGATGAATGAGGCCATCTATTTATAGGAGTCTCGGAGGCTAGGGTTTCGTAGAAAATAAAACTCTTATTAGGAAGGAGTTTATTCTTTCCCCAAATTATAGAGATTGAGTCCATTAGGGATTTGATTGGTATCCAAATCTCCTAATTTGATGATGATTATATCTCATTATTAGGATAATATCTAAATTAATGGCATTACCTTATTAAATAAAGATTATATCATATAATTAAGATATTACCCCTATTAATTAATTGGCCAAATAAATTGGTTCAATTAATTAATTTAAGATATATTCTTCTTTTCCACATGGCGTGCCATAATTGGAGACGAGAATATTTGCTCCCACAAATGCCCCCCCCCCCCCCCCCCCCCCCCCGAACTTCTGCATGGCTCTTGTGTGACATGTAGGAGATGAAATTATTTTTCGTGCTCTCCAACTGTGTGAGGGTTTTCTTCTATGAGTTGAACTCCTTTTGCAGATTGGGTTTCCAATTGGAGTAGGCTTTGGACTTCTCTTGGAGTTGGGTTCCCAGTATGAATGAGCTTGCGATTTCTTTTTGGCCTAGGTTGTCCAAAACCTTGCAAAAAATACCCAAGATCTCTCTTCCCTCTCTCTCCTAGCCGGCAGCAACTCTATTGCCGCCGCCCACATTGCTCTCCTCTCTCCATATTTTCTCCCGATCACCACACGACTCCAGCCACCCGATTCTCACCCTAGAGAAATCTCCGTACCCTTTTTAAGCTATTGTTTCACCTAGAATCAATTGAACTAACTTAGGCATCGGAGTGCCTTTGGCGAACACCCCCCGAGTGTGTTCTATTTACTCTGGTCTTTTTTACAGGAATCGAGGAAGAGAGAGAGAAGATTACAGGCCCAATGACCTAGAAGTGAATATTCTCCCATGAGGTTATTTGCACAAACACATATCTTCTGATTTGTGTTCTTTACCGTTAAAAGCATTTCATGAGGAGCCTCCGTTGACAGCATTGGGCTTGGAATTGCACCAATGTTTTGTTAACGAACATAAAATCAAGAAATTTTTATTATTATTGCTAGCTAAGCTTATTCTACCTGTAGTCCAATCTTGAAAACAGTATTTCAATCAAACTCTAATTAAACATATTGTAGCAAGCAAGGGACAATATATAAGAATCTATAATATTCTCTGGAAATGATTTCTATCCCCTGCGCTATGAAAAGGAAGGGCCAAAAGCTCATCTGATATAAGAATATCACTGTCACTGGCTCTGCGAAAATTCTCGGCTGCGTTTGGCAGCAGCGAGGACTGCATTCATCAATATTCCACGAAACCCGCCCTTCTCCAGCTCATGAATGCCAGCAATAGTAGTTCCAGCAGGTGATGCTACATCATCCTTTAGCTGACCTGGATGCTTCCCAGTACTAGTAACCATAGATGCTGCTCCTAATACCTGCAAAGGGAAGCAAAGAATTGGCTATCCTCACAATATGGAATTGAAGAAAAAATAAACCAAAGTGACGATACATTATGAACAGCCAGCAAATACAATATGAACTCTTGACGTTGAAAAGAAAGGGATTTTTTAAAATGTGTTTCGGATGTTCAAGCCACCAAAATCAATCCGAAGGCAGTTGAGAGTTAGAAACTATTTCAGTTCTTTAAATACTTTTTCTTGTTGGTGAAGGTTTAAATTTTAAAAGTAAAGGGATTATCTACTTTCATATATTTTATGCAATGTCTCTTTTAAGGAGATCTAAACCTACATTGTTACAATTTGTGACAAATAGACACAAATACACGATGGTGTGATGATGTCACATGACTGGTTGAGTACTAAAACACCATGCAATATAAGCAGACTTACAGTTTGAGATGCTAGACCCAGTGCAAGTTCTCGAGGTAGACCTGCAGCAACTCCTCCATCTGCCAAAGCCTCTATCGCCAAATATATATATGCAGGACCACTGCCACTGTATGTTTATAAAAGGTATCAATAAAACCGAATCTATGACTTCATATCTAAAATTATTAAAATTATTGGGATGAAAATGCATGATTAACAAACGTAGGAACCTCTTTGGAAGATACACTAAGAGTATATTTGAAAGGAAGATCTCTGATTGCAACAAGAGATAAGTAAAAGATATTCTGCAGTGGAGAATGAACAGCATCATTTTTTATTGCAACACAAAGTCACATACCTAACGCCAGTAACTGCATCAAACAATTTTTCATCAGCTTTCCACGTCTTTCCTACTGATCCAAATAATTTAGCTATTAGGTCTCCATCTTGTTCTGTTGCACCTACTCCCAAGCTCATAACTGTGTGACCAGAGGATTAGAGGCATGACCATTTTCATTCTACTCATACAAATTTGGTGTACCAAATTAAAAGCAATATGAAAAGTAAACAAAGAAAAATGCAAATATGAGCGAGCGGAAAACTTCAAGAGTTAAAAGGTACGTAAGACTACCTGTAAGCAATAAAAAGTGTCAATTTTCCTTTTATTCCATACTAGCAACATGTCAATCAATCCAATGCACTACCACAAACAGCATTTCGCAAGTCTTGTCACCACTGTAACATGTCATACTAGCATGATCTAGGGTGGCCAGCTGTTATATTCCCAACTTTTATGCAAACTATTATGGAAAAAAAAAGAAACAGTACTTTTGTGTAATACGCCAAATGCTGCTAGTTATTATTTCTATAGGCTGCAGAAGTATAACATGAAGTTTAGTAAATATTGCTTTAAAAATGGCTTTATAAAAGAATATTAGTTTTAAAAATCCTCCAAACCTATTAATTTACTTTTTAAACTGAAAATTTGCATGGAGCACCTCATTGAAAGTTTGTACCGAAAATATTCACTTAAGCAAATAACAATTTGGTTCGCAATGCAAAAAACAGTGCCAAGCCAGTTTGCAGATACGTTAAAAATAATAGTATACCCGACATTATTCGTTTTTATTCGAAGTCAAGGAATAAACCATTGAAAGGATAACAGAAGTACCTGATGCTGCCTCACCAACAGCAGATGGAGTGTTTGGCATTACCCTAATAAATCGGCTGTTACCAGCCCACTCCTAAGGTAGATAGACCGATTCCGTTAATAGATTAAACAAAAAAAACTGAATGTGTCTCAACCTTTTATTTTCAATAACATTAAGAACTCAAAAGTTATACATTTAAGTTTAAAATAGAACTACATGCATGAAAGACCAAAAAAAGAAAAAGAATATACTTGTACAGTGGTAGGAATCAAAGGACTTAGAGCATGGGGATCAACAAACAGGAAGAGATAGTGCGCACAAACCATAGAAGCTGTCACACTTAATCTTATGATTAACGTATAGAATAATAAAATTAAAATTTGATGCTAAAAAGTCATTTCCAGGATTAGGCTTCCCTGGTATTAAGAGCATGCAGTCCAGTAACTATAGTTATTATTAAGAGATGCTGGTCAATACAAAGTATACTGTGTTCCGGCAATCATAAAACTAGTAACCCCAAATTACTGAAGCTGCCCAAGATTACTTTTCGAAAATAAAATGGTTAAGAAACTTAAATTTTTGTTACTGCGTTGTCACAATTTTGAAGGGTGAGAACTGGCTAAATTTACCAATGGCTAAATGTTGTAACTGTGGGGAAATAATTGACTTTGTGCAAGGAGAAAACTGCATTGTCAACATCTCTCAAACTTCAGTATCAGCACTATTATTGTCATGAACAGCATCATATTCTTTCTGGTGGCTGGCACATTCATAAATGGGGATAATCATAATTAGACTGTTGACTACAGATATTGATTTGCAACACCCATTGTTCTTCATTTACACCAAAGGACCTTTCCAAAGTTACTAACTGTCATATTTCCTTATAGATAGGAGAAACAAGGGAAGCACTACAAGTGACCAGACTCTGAAATTCAAGAATGAATGCTCAGGTGATAACATGCTATATTGCTCATTCAGTTCATCAAATTGTTTGTTCTGTTATTAACTTATTACTCCTTTCATCCTCTATATAGTGAACCAAACATTGAGGACTTCAAATTTCCCCTAAATAGTAAATATAATTCTACTTTCTTACAAAACTTGGTTAACAGTAACATGTGCTTATTCATCAGACACTGCAAGGAAAACAAATGTGGTACCGAACAACAGATTTATTCATCTATTGCATTAGACAAAGAAAAGGGTGATGCTTGAAGCTGGAAAGAAATGCACTCTTTTATAATTGACTTTTACACAAGCAGAGCTGAAAATTGGCTCGAATTTGAAAAAAGAATTTACACATGTATATTAGACTGACGTTAGTTAAGCCCAGCCCTCTATCCTCCCTTTTACCTTCATAAAAGTTAATTCCCTACTCTCTGTCTACTCTCTGTCATTCTTTAGAGAAAGGCAAAAGGGAAATGAAAGATGAAAAAGAGTTGCTCAGTGTGGAATGGTAAAGGAGTGGAACTAATTTTGTGGAAAGGGAAAGGGAGAGGCATGTAAATGTGGGTGAGCTAATGTGTAAAAAAAAAAATTTATACACATAATTTTCTTCTTTGAAAACATATATAACCTGTTCACTCCAACTTTTACGTACATTTGCATTGCATATTATTTCCTGTTGTCTTTTTCTGTTTGTGTCCCATGGCTACGTGAATCCTTTCTTTCTTATTAATAGTATTTCCATACAGTTTCCTTAAAAAAAAGAAAACATCTATGCAGTACTTAAGTGTAGAGTTTGTTTATATATATATATATAGCTTAGCACACACCAATATAAACTTTTCGCTCCACTGTGTACAATACTTAAATCAATTAACGCATGTAATATGTTCAGAACATAACCTTTTCGTAGAAACTGAAAAGAACTTACTCAAAATGATAAACTGGAAGTTAGAGGTTCATGAATAAAATACAGAGTGTTTTGGCCAATCCATATAGACTAAAGTCAATTTAGATAGTTGACCAAAAAAACAAATACTCAATTTAGATAAAAAGCAAGAAGAGTTGTAACTGAGAGACCTGCAGATCTTTCAATTTGACTCCAGCAGCAATTGAAACTAGCAGCTTCTTTTTGGAAAGTAGTGGCCTCAACTGCAAAACTACATCTTTAACTGCACAAATGTAAAGGCACAACAACATCATTATCTGGTAAACATCCACAAAATCACCACCTAAAATTCATTCCCATATCTCTAAAATCAAGATACATTTCAATCATACAAGAAGCAAGAGCAAATGATAAAAAATATAAAAAAATTATATTATATATATAATATATAAATACAATATCTTTGAGAAATTGAGAGATAATGGAAAAGTGTAAATACCAACTTGAGGTTTGACAGAGAAAATAACGATATCACTCTCTTCCACCACCTGTAATCACCATAGAAGAAATGCAACTCAAATTATTCACCACAAAAGATACAGACAGATACACAGAGAAAAGAAGGGAGAGAGGGCCAAACGTCGCCGTTTTTGTGGAGGAGCTCGACGCCGAAGGACTCGAAGGCTTGGCGTCGAATGGGGTTAGCGTGGAACGTAGAGATGCGATTTGGAGGCAGAACGCCCGATCGGACGATCCCTCTGGCGATGCTCTCCGCCATTTTACCTGCTCCGATGAACCCTAGCTTGAACGTGTCCGTGGGGATGGGTAACGCCTCCATGGCTAAATGCGACGTCGTATCAGAGTCAGATTCAGTTTGTTTTTGTTTTCTTAAAGTGCCGCAGAAACAGAAGCGAGGGAGGAGTAGTCTCAGTCAGCAGCGCGGCAGTGCCGCTTTTATCATGACTGGTTTGTTTGAATAAAATTCGGGTCATCTGACCCGAACGAAGGAATTGATGGGTCGGGTTGGATTGAATGACACGTGTCAGACTAAGACAAGCTTTGCATCCCTCTGAATTTGAGCTCAATGACAATTAGGTGCATTAACTTTTTAAATTTTATAAAGACTAGCCCCTTAATGTTTTTATCAAAATAACATTTGTAAGGACTAAACTCAAAGACTCAATTGCCACAATTAAATTTATTATTAATTTTATTAAGGTTCCAGTTAATGATTAACATAACCACTTTTTCATTGGTTAACATTAAAATAATGTACAAAAATTATTGATGCACATCTGAACGGTTTAAAATATGGAACCAACAAACTTTCAAGCCTAAAAATATCCTATACCCCAATTTGGCCACATGTACTCCAAGATATACCTAACATAATCTGTTCCAGCCACAAACAAGATTGCCTGCCTAACATAATTTGTTCCAGCCAGCCCCACACACACACAAGTACGTGTTGGGAACATAAATGTCCCAAATTAAGTATCGAAGCCTTTGACTCACAATATAAAATTTACGCATTTTAATTCATTTTCAAAGTTTTGAGATCAATAGTCTAATTTTAACACTAATTTTAACACGGTATCAGAGCAGAAGATCGAGAGTTGTTTTAGTAAAGTTTACGCTGAGAGAATCAACTTTACCAAAGTAGAAACCGTTTATTTTACATAGCAGTCAAATGTACATTCATACACTGGAAGTAGAATCCACTTCAACACAATGCGGAAGAATCATACCATGAGCAACATGGTACAAATTGGCTGGAATGGCCGGTCTCCTGCATTCGGAGTAACTTTCTGATGTCGTTGTAATAAGCATAACCAACCCTACTAAGGGTAATTTACGCATGGAAAGCCAAGTCATTGGCCCATCTCATGGCTACGCTTGGTAGTAGCAACAACCGCATTCATCATGCTTGCGCGAAAAGCACCCTTCTCAAGCTCATGAATCCCAGCAATGGTGGTTCCTCCTGGTGAAGCAACTTGGTCTTTCAGCTGACCTGGATGTTTTCCTGTTTTCATTACCATGGCAGCTGCTCCGTAGAACTTCAGCAGAACAAGAGAAGACAGAAGGGAAAAGAAATAAATCAGAGGCCTAGAATTGTTCATAACATGAGGACCATGCATGGCATATCATGAGCCTGCGTGAGGTTATTGATCTATAGAGCAAGAAGAAACTTGGAGGAGCATTCCTGATAAAATGGAGCCATGGAAAGAATCACCGAAAGGAATTTCAGACCACAAATGCACCAGCATACCCATTCACCCACAATATACTGAGTCCATTTTAAAATTCATGAGTAGAATCATTATGCTGTTCTATAAGAACATCTTATATTCCGTTGAAATTATGATCATCCAAAATGTTTCGAAACACTATCTCAAAGTTCAATCAACTTCATTTCTTAAAAAATGATGTTCTAATCACTCAGATATTTGTGCATCTAAACCTATCAAATGCCTGCATTATTAACTCAAGACAAAGAAGCTGGAAGTGGCTGAAGAATGAAACAGAAGCTATTCTTTGCTAAAAGTCACTTTCTAAATAGACCGTGAAAAATCCGTGTATTATAAGCTATAACGTTGTTTATATCTAGACACTCCATTATCTTTCTTCAAGATTTGTCTATGCTGGGTACTCGATATATGCTTCTGAAAACAATTCAAGGCCTTAAATGAGATAGCTAAAAAGCTCAGACTTCTACTTTGGATTCACAGAACATACATTCTAGTGAGGGGTTATACAAACGTACCACTAGATTCTTAAGATATACATAACAGTTTCCACTTACAGCTTGAGCAGCAAGACTCAAAGCAATTTCTCGTGGTAAGCCTGCAGCTACACCTCCATCAGCCATAGCTTCT
Source organism: Prunus avium (assembly GCF_965620075.1). Lineage (NCBI taxonomy): Eukaryota > Viridiplantae > Streptophyta > Magnoliopsida > Rosales > Rosaceae > Prunus > Prunus avium. The sequence goes on along the minus strand of NC_142290.1, from coordinate 23,225,964 downwards.
ATTGCTATATATACAAATGCCGTACCAGCACCGCTGCAAAATTATCCAAACAAAAAGCCACTAACTATGGTGAACAGCTATTGATGTATTTTTCTTTTTTGAAAATTGAAAGAGAAGCGTATGCAAGAGGACACATCTATGGTGTCTAGTACTCCATAAAGTGCCCATAGAAATAAAAAGAAGAGCTTGTCAAATGTACCTCTAAATATATGTTGACAGATGAACATATGTGCACACAGAATGATGTGTAAGTGCAAGAGCAGGTGCATTTCCAAACTCTAATGATATACATAAGCAGTAACCAGATACTTCCTAGTTTACAAGTGTGATTATGTTTTATCTTTTGATTTAGAACAGGAATGATACAGCGGCAGCAACAATATGCTACCCAGTTTACATGAGTGATTATGTTTATCTTTGATGATAGCAAAGACATGTACGTACCCGACAGCAGCAGCAGCATCAGACAATTTCTCATCCATTTTCCACACCTTGCCAACAGCTCCAAATAGATCTGCTATTAGCTCTCCGTCGTTTTCTGTTGCAGCTTCTCCCAAGTGCATAACTGTTTAATTTAAGTATATTAGTTCTCCGTTGTTGTCAAACATAGGATTGGACTAGCTATCCTCTCCAATCAAATGTAATCCAGTGCAATCCAATCCTACCACATAAACCAGTTAATCACAGTCCCAAACATGGCCAAACGGCAGTGAAGTTAAATAATTCAGATGTAGAAAGCATTTCTTTCAGTATAACACAATAAATGTGAGAACAAGGAATTAGTTGTTACCAGTAGCTGCCTCACCAATGACAGAAGCAGTAGTAGGGATTACTCTAACAAACCGACCATGACCGACCCATTCCTGGATAGAAGCTTTGAACAAATAAGTATTAAAAATATGAAAGTTCAGGAACTTGACTGTAAATTAACAATCTTTGAAAACTTTTTCAAGCATATCACAGTAACGCTACCAACAGATAGCTCAAGGACACAGAGGAAAGAGTAGAAATGTTTGCATTGAAGTATCGTTTTTTCTGGTAATGGATAGAACATAAGAAAATTTGTAAGCAAACATGATTCTATCTAATTTGGCTTACTTTTCCGTCTATGATGACCACCGCTTTTACTCACTAGATATTTGATTCATCCTTACCTTAGTAAAAATAAACCAAAATGACACTTCAACACGAACATAATAGATTTGATAACTAAGGTATTTTTGGAATTGGTCAAGGAAACAGGACTTTCGAATTGTAACAGTACCAGTTCAAAAGAATAAATTGTAGCAGTGTAACAGATAACTGAAATCTTCCAGAGAGTATTCATGAACAACCTAATGAATAATGTTGAGCGTCTGCATAACTCCATAATAATGAATAATGTTTGCTATCAAAGTGAAAATCAGCCTGTATCAAATGAAAAACAACTCTTAACCTTCATATCATAGATAAAATGCATATGTTTTCCAATATTAAGTTGCTGGAAGATATTCCATTAAACCTGTATAGCAATTGACAAAGTAGACAGACCCCATTGTGATTGATGATAACATCTACACAGAGTCAACTGGGAAGATGAATTTTAACCGGAAAGGAATTGTCTAAATATCACAATATGCTTTGAGCATGGAGACTCAATGATTGGCTAAGAGTGAATCTAGAGTCAGAGGACATGAACCTAAGAAATCATCATTTTGTAATGAATTGGTTGAGAAGTTCTGTCGTCACCCTTTAACATTATTGAGATTCTATTATTAAGCACTTATGCAACAAGTCGTTAATTTCATATAGTGGTCATCTATACAAACCTGTAGAGATTGCAATTTATGTCCCACAGCAAGTGACAGAAGAAGTTTATTTTGTGAAAGTAGTGGCCGTAAATCCAAGATTACTTCCTTAACTGCATATCCAACAATCCAGTTTATGATAAATAAAAAAAAGATAAAACTTAATAAGGATTATCAGTGATCAACAGAGCGTTAATAAGAATGCATGTCAAATTATTTCATATTCAAATATGGACGGGAAACGAAAACAAGCGAAAGAAGGCGTACGTATTTGAGGTTTCACTGCGAAAATGATTACATCACACTCTTCAACTACCTGTCCATGATATTAATGGAAAAGAAAACGAGAAAGGAAAAATGGGAACTATAAGAGTAGTATACAACCACGGAAGCAGTACAAAAACTAATTAAATACAAGTTTGTTAATATATGAGTAAATAATTTGTTTTGTCCAGCAATTGAAGAATAGGGGACTTCTTGTCTCTTGCAGCAATGTAGGCGAACATGACTGGATTTAGTACATTGAAACTACATATTCTCCTTCTTTTCCTTTCCAGCAAACAAATATATAGAAATATCACTTTAATGAAAAATACAAACATTTGCAAATATTTGGACGCATAATCCGTAAAACATATCCGTATAGCGAAAACTGTCATACGAAACTATCTTCCTTTTCCGTTAGAGCTACTGTCTTGGTTTTTTTTACAGTCCCTTTGTAATTGCTTTTCTGCAGTTCCCTTGTAATTGCTCTGGCTTTACAAACCATCTCCTAACTCTATTTGTTTTTCATTTGTGCCACATTCAGCAAAGAACAACAAATAAAGGTTCAATTTTTATTGGGTAAATCAATGAATATATTGAAAATGAAAACAACGAACCAGCTACAAAGAATGGGACAGCCCCAACCAAACTCAGCAAGAAGGGAGCAAAAAGGCCAGCAACCGAGAAACGGACCCAATTAACAACTAACACAAGAAACTGACAGCCTCACTGCCGTGGCCAACTGTCTGCATTAAATGTTCGATTTTTGCAACAGTCCATAATGGAAAAATGGCTTTATATATATGTTCCAAGATATAAATGCAATGACTTTGACTATGACCATAAAGAGATATGCACCTGATGATTTTTCGGGAAAACCTTAATTCCCATGGATGTAAAATCCACCCTGCTTTCCGGGTTCCGGTGTGCCGTGAAAATTCTTGAAGCTGGTACTATCCCCTGCTTGACCAATCCGGTTGCAACACTTGATGCCAAGTTACCAGCCCCAATGAACCCCAACTTGAAGGCTTCCTTGTCAATTGGGTTGACTTGTGCTAGTGGTGACACTTCCTCACCTGCCATTTGGTTCGCTCTGTACCCAAACTGAATGCTCCCTCAGCAGCACCTGATCAGAGTAGGAAAAAGAAAGAGGTTGCTGTAGTTGCAGTGAGGTGGTGGTGTTTTTTGATTCAGACCAAGACCCAGTAGAAAGACTTGGGTGTCTCTGTCACGATTATGAAAGGCAAGGTTTTCTACAGAAGGAGACAAGGTTGGAAACTCAAGCCAAAAAGAAGACATCGTTGTGCACTTGTAAGTTGTAATTGCGAGGGGCAATGATACTATATTGTGAATTATTTTATTATTTTGTTTGACTTTTTTTTTTGGGAAAAAATTGCAGGTATGACTTTTTAGCCAAAATATATAGGAAAATGCTAGGGGCACCAACTTTGGGCACAACCTTGGGCACTAACTCTCTAATAGAGCGTGCAGCGGCGGACTCAGGAATTTTTCAGCGGAGGTGCAATTTTTAAAAGCTAAGAGCTCCAAAAACAAAAAAAAACAAAAAAAAAACAAAAAAACCTAAACATCCTTATCATTTAAACAATACTAATGTTATTCATAATTAATTTAAAAAATAACATTACAATTAACCCACAATTGTTGCTGACAAGGTTTCATATCATGAAAACGTCGCATTATATTTGCATTACTAATACAAGAAAAAACATCTTTCTCAATGTAAACAACCAAGCTATCACTCAACCATTGATTCCCCATTTTGTTACGCAATGGTGTTTTCACAATATTCATAGCTGAAAAAGCTCTCTCAACCGAAGCAGTTGCAACAGGTAAAATTAAAGCCAATGTAACAAGTAAATACACATAGTTGTATATTCTACTCCTTCCTGTATTCACCAATTTTTCTGCCAGATCAATAATTCCGTTCAATGATGAAAACTATGTGCTGTTCTGCATATCAACAATATAAAGCCCAAGTTGATCTTCAAGCTTCATGAGGTCTCGGTCATTAAATTCTTGAGGATAAAATTTAGCAAAACGAAGTATTTTTTGTTTGTCAAAAGCTGCAAAATTATAAGCCGGACTCAAACATGCCATACAAAGGAGCAATTCAGTATTTACCTCTGTAAAACGATTATTCAATTCCACTAGTTGCTTATCAATGATAGTAAGAAATAGGTCCACACGATAATAATGGCGGTTTGTGAATTTCTGAGCTTTACGTCGTGATCTCCCTTGTGGTACAAATAAATCATCCATGTTAGGAACGTCAATATCATTGTTGCCACAAAATCTTGATACTTCGCCAAGCAAATCATCAAAGTCATCATCCCTCACGGATTGTAGCTTTTGCTTACATCTTTGGACCAACATCATCGCATTCACAATATCTTGATCTTTCTTTTGTAATGCCTTTGACAAATCATTTGTGACTCCCAATATAAATCTCATCAAATATAGGTGAAACACAAAGTCAAAAGTTTGTATTTCTTTTAACAACCTATTTGCTTCACCTAAATTATCTTGGTCGACATCATCAACAATCCATTCAAGCACCTTCATCACGGGATGAAACATAGTATTAATACTAAGTAAAGTATCATAATGTGAGTTCCAATGTGTATCACAAGGACGTTTGAGAGTAGTCTCTTGATTTAACCCTTGCTCCGTTTCAAGATCATCAATTTCAAGAGCTTTCATAATATCTTTTTGTTGTTGCTCTCTAAGTGCATCACAATGCTTACACGATGCTCCAATAATATTAATGACACTACTAGCCGTTGTGAAGAAAGTAGCAATGTTTTCATTTCCCTTTGCCACGGCTACAAGAGTTAGTTGTAGTTGATGTGCAAAACAATGGATATAATATGCTTGAGGATATTCTCTCAAAATCTGTGTTTTAAGACCATTGAGCTCACCTCTCATATTACTAGCACCATCATACCCCTGTCCTCGTAGCCTGGACATACTCAAATTTGTTGAAGAAATCAACTGCTCAATTGCCTCTTTCAATTTGCTACTAGTCGTATCAGAGACATATTGGACACCCATAAACCTTTCAATTACTTGCCCTTTTTTGTTCACATAACGCAACACCATCGCCATTTGCTCTCTTATTGAAACATCACGTGATTCATCTACCAATATAGAAAAGAATGCATCGTCCAAATCATTAATAATTGCATCAATGGTTTCAGCGGCACAAGAATTGACAAGCTCTTTTTGAATTTTAGGAGCAATAAACTTGAGATTCCTTGGAGCGTTCTCAAACACAACGGCACAAACTTTCTCATCATGATCGGCAAGAAATTGTAAAAGCTCCACATAATTACCCTTATTGCTAGTTGTTTCGCTTTCATCATGGCCACGAAAAGGAAGACCTTGTTGCAATAAATATCTAGTGCAATCAAGTGCGGCAGTTAATAGAATGCGATAATTAATACGAGCTTGGTCTGTCTGCTTGATCACAATGGTTTCAACGTGTTGCTTCTGATTCATTAAATCTGTACAATGTTGTGTAGCTTTATTGTGAAGACTTCCAACTTGTCCAACATGGTCCCTAAAATTCTCGGGCCCCTTCCTCCAATTTTTAAACCCTTTCTCAGTGAAGACATCGCTTCCAGCCTTTCCTTATTTATCAAAGTCGCATTTAAAAAGATAACAATGAAGACAAAATGCAGCATCCTTTTCTTTACTGTACTCCAACCAAACAAATGAATCAAACCATTTGACAAGAAAACATCGATTACTCTCCCCCATAAGTGTTTGAGGCATGTCATTTTGGCTTTTAGGCTGACAAGGACCCCTTTGTAGATAGGCTCTTCGGATTTGTTCTCAAAAATTGGGATTATAATAAGTCATTGGAGGCCTAAGTCCAGGGTCTGCAGGAAGATTAACCAATATTTCATCCAACTCAGTGACCTCCGATTGTTTTGGACTACCCGAATTATTCAAGGGATGATGTGAACTAGGCGGATTATTTGAAGGATTATTTGAAGGATGATTGGAACTAGCCGGATTATTTGAAGGAGGGTTAGAGCTACCCCTATTATTTGAAGGAGGATTTGAACTACTCGGATTATTTGAAGGAGGATTTAAACTCTTTCTCTTAAAGTACCATTCCATAACTGTACAATTAAAACAAAATAAGAGTTTGATGAATTTGGGTGATGTGAAATTGGTCTTTTATAAAGAGAATTCTCAATCCCATTCAAATAAGGAATTCCCAAAACCCAATTTAATAAAGAGAACTCCCAATTAAAACCCAATTATATAAGGAATTATAGTAGCCTAATTAAAACCCAATTATAGAAGGAATTATAGAAGCCTTAGAAAAGCCCACGAAATGGCCCAGAAGCTTCCCTCTTTTTTCCTCTTTTTTTTTTTATAAAAAAAACCCTGGTCCAAAACGACGTCATTTTGGCCAGGTTAAATAATAATAAAAAAAAGCAGCGTCCTTTAAACAGCATGGTCCAAAACTACGTCGTTTTGGCCAGGCTTCGTTAAAAAAAAAAAAAGGTCGCGCGCAGCGCGCAAGAACCAGCAGCGCAGCGCAGAGTTGGTTTGCGCATTTCGTCGAACAGATTGTGTGCATATCTGGTCTGAAGCAGAGGTGCAACACCAGAGGCTGTAATGGATTTTTCCGGCAACCGGAGGTGCAGGTGCACCTCCTTGTGCCTGCACAGGTCCACCACTGAGTGTGTGGGACCCGTTGTATTGGTGGGCTCCACCTCTATTAGAGAGTTGGTGCCTAAGGTGGTGGCCAAAGTTGGTGCCTCTAGCACCACCCAAATATGTAAGAGCATGTGTTCGGTTCATTTTTACACATGATTTTTCATGTTATTCACCCACTATTTTGAGTTAGTTCTTGACATTTTATAGCTTTTTACTTCTTTTTTGTGTTTTGTTAGATTTTACCTTGGTTGGGATGAAAATGAGCTAAAAGTGCATTATTGGTTATAAACTTTATTTTTGTTCATTTTCGTAGGTCAAATTCTTGGCCTGGGATCAATATGCTCTGGTGCTCGGATGAGGTCATGATCTTCATGAGACTTGTTCCAATGGATGTTAACTACAACATATCCAAATTTGAGCTCCATTGGACAAGTATTGCCTATCCAACCAATCCAGCATGTTACCACAGCTCTGGAAATCCGGAATTGGCCAGCTTTTACCTCCATTGTGTCATCTTGATTATTCTTGTTACCATAACACTTGGTAACAAGAATTTACCTTAGTAGATGAGTTCTTTTCTGAAACAAAGAGCATCTTGGTGAAGACAATAACAAAAGAGCCCATCATGGCAAGGAGACAAGGCTTAAGGCTTTAACAAGTAATTGTTTTATATTAAAAAGATATTTTGGAAAAGCTGGAAAGGAGGAGAGAGGAGTGCAAAGAGCATCAACCATTGCATTCTATCATTCCACATTTTTTGCAGAGATTTTTGGGAGCTGGAGATGAAGCTTGGAGCTAGGGAGCTCAAGGAGGAAGATAAGGGCAACAAAGCAAGGAGTGGAAGAGATTTCCACCATTGAAGACCTTGAGCTCCCATGTTCACAAAATCTGTAACTTCTTTCTAGTTATATTTCGAATTTGTGTTTGAAATGATTATGAGGAACTAAACTCCATAGCTAGGGCTTAGGTTGAAGCCCTAAACATGATTACCTTATTGTTTTGATGCTTGAGTGTATGAATTTCTAGATATTGTTGATGAATTCCAATTCACCAAATTAATCTATCCTTGATGTATGTTCTTCTTTGATTGATCACCTTTGAAAGCATGCTTCTTGAGATTGTTGGGATTATGTGTATCTTCATGTTGTCCTAAGCAATAAATGGATGAAGTAAGAATCATCCATGTGAATTGGTTTCTTGAATACCTAATGTAAACACCATGCTATTAGGATTCTTGTGATGTTCATATTCTCTTTGAACTTAATGGGTTCTCCTTGTAATTGAATCGAAGTACGAACCATACCTAGGTTCGGTTATGGGGAGGGCACAAGTATTGTAGCACGAACCATGCACTTTACGTATATTAGAGAGAATCAATGCGTCTTGAGCCACGACCCATGGTCTTGATTGCGAACATTTTCATCAACACGTTTAGAGTTCATCACTTGAGTATCCATGAACATTGGTAGAATTGTTTAGGGTGGATTCCGAAACCCTAGTGTTTGTTACTTGGTACTTTCACATTTTGATAATTCATCCCTGCTATTCTCATTTAAATTCAAAGTTCATTTACTTTCATGCAATAGAAATAGGTCACTTGAACCAAACCAAACCCCCACCCCCCCCCCCCCAATGTGTGTGTGAGTTGTGTGTTCGACACGTTATGTGTCTTTGTTACTGAATTTTATTTGTTTCTGTAATTTTTTTGGACTTTTGGTCTGCGCTGTGTTCTTTCATTTTCTGTGCTGAATCCAACCGTATAAAGAACGTGAATTTTGGACCAACGGTTGGAAAGTTATAGGCAAAACACTGGACAGAGGTCGAAACTGAAAAGCAGAGAATTTCGACTCTGTGCAAAACGACCGGTCGCTTTTACCTGACGACCGGTCGCTCATCACGTCAAAATTTGAAAAACGATTCTGTAAAAAACGACCGGTCGCCACTATTCACTGTTCACGGCACTGTTCACAGGTGATAAAGTGGTGATAAAATGGTGATAGAAAATGTTGTTTGTGTTTTTCTTTAGTTTTCTTGTGTTGTTTCATTTCTTTTACATTTCTTTACTTATTTTTAGTTTCCATTTTGCATTTGTGGTGTGTCAATTAAGTGTTCTTTACGTACTCAAACTAGAACTTATAGGAAACCGACAAGTTCTTCGTGGGATCGACCCCGTACTTACATAATTTATACTTCGTTAGATTCGTGCACTTGCGGGTATTTTTAATTGGTTGTTTGCACATTAATTTGTGTCCTCTTAGGAATGCAACAGCATGTCCACCCCAAAAGGCAAAGGCAAGAGATGGCACTATTCATGTGAATAGTGCCAGCCTTGCCATTTTTTGTTCCACCCCAAAAGGCTAAGGCAAGGGCAAATACTATTCATTGTACTTTATTTCCTATTTTTTTGTCTGAATTTTTTTATACTTTAAACTATTAATTTTGATAAGCTTTTCAGATAATATTTTCAGTTGCCACATGTCACTATTTATTATAAAATTCTCACCTAAAATTTGAGACAACATTTTCGGATAAAATTTTTGGTTGCCACATGTCCATTTTTATTATAAAATTCACATCTCACTTATCATACAATTGAAATATCTACTCACTCATCATACAATTAAAATACTCCTGGTCCTCATAGTCTAACATAATCGAGTACAAGGACGACTCAATCATTGACGGAGGTAGTTCCACCGGATCACGACGTGGGGCAGTATTTTCCTTCGGAGGATGTAATAGTGCCATTATTTCCGACACGGAACACACCACTGGAACCGATTGCGGGCATTGCTCACTTGAGGAGACATGTGAAATGGTTTTCCTCTTTTTTGTTTTGCCTTGAATAATCTATTAAAAAAATGAAATTGGAAATGTAAGAAATATATATATATATATATGACATTAAATTGAATAAAACGGCAATTATTATTTTTTACCTCGTCGCCAATATTTTGACCTCTTCGAACGTTTGTCCATGACCCTCTGGCTTCGATGGAAGAGGCCATTTATATTTTTGCACAAATGGAATTTTTTAAGAGAAAAATGTGAGTGGAAAGAAAAAAATATTGGAAGGAGAAGAGTTGGTATGAAGATTTGGTGTGGGAAAGTGAATAACATCGATAGGTATTTATAGGGAAAAAAATCTAGTATTTTTTGGTTTTTTTTTTTGAAAAAAATTGAATTTTTTTTAATTTTTTTTGACCAAAAAAACGAGGGCCATCGGATTTCTAGGAAAGAAGCCATCGCAGTGCCCAGGAAGCGCCACGTGGCATTTTTCCGTTGGGCCTTGTCAGGCGCTGACGTCAGCGAGTGTAAATCAATTTTTTTTTTACCGTTGGCGCATGAAATTCACGCGCCAACGGTAAAAAATAATTGAATTTACGGTTGCTGACATCATCGTGACGTCAGCGCCTTCGGCCTGTAGCCTAGGCAGGATCTGCCCATGGGCTTGCTCTGTTCGGTGGGTCCCAGCACTTGCCCGGGCTGGATTTCCTGCGCTGGAGGCTTGCTGGGCTCGCTTGGGGGGCCCTTTTGCCCAGTTTTAAAGCAGGGGTGGACATGCTCTAATAGAAGATTTCAAGGATATTATTTCTTATAATCACCAAATGAAAGTAATATTTGGAAATAGGAAAATATTTTCAAGGAAAGTATTTAGAGGCAATGTTTAAGCCATCAACTGTTGTGGGAGTGATTTTCTTCCCTAGAGAATATTCGTCTCGACTCGAGATCCCTTCTTCCTCTTCGCTTCTCTTTCTCCTTACAAAACAACAATGAGTGAAAAGACCACACCCGGGGGGTGTTGGCCAAAGGCCCTCCAATGCCTAAGTTAGATCAATTGTGTGTAGGATAAACAGTAACTAACAAAGTGTACGGAGATTTCTCTCAGGGAGAACTTGGTGGCCGGAGCCTTGTGTGTGTGAGAGAGAGGGAGAGAGTGGCAGCTAGGGTTTGTGATAAGGGATTTCTGCAAAGTTTCAGACATCCCTCAAACATTGTGCGTAGCCATATATTTATAGGAGCGTCAGAGGCTAGGGTTTTGGAAGAATAATTCCACAAATGGAAATAAATTATTCTCTCTCAAGTTGGAGAGATTGAGTTAATTAGGGATTTGAATAAAATCAAATCCCCAATTGTTGCAAGGATCCCCAATTTAGTCAAATAATTCCCAAATTGATTAGATTAATTATTTGACCTAGGATCTGTAAATATTTGTTTCCATAATTGTCCACACAACAATCATCATAACTTATTCCAAACCAATTCTAATACAGATTTGGAGGATTTCCAATTGACAACTCTTGCAAGATCTCACCATTGTTTTCGAAGATTGCTTTGCCACATCTTTGCATTAGTATAATTTCCAATAAACAATCTTAATTTCCAGCTACAGCCAATCAGTTCGAGTTTTGCTTTCTTTCCATTTACTTTGCTTTACGTTTATGTTGTTTATCTTTCTCATAACAAGACTTATTGCTATTATTTTGTAGTGGTGATTTGAATTGCATTGTATGTTTGCAACTAGTTTAGTCCTGTTATTTTTATTGTGACTATTTTTAATTCAATTTGGCCCTTTGTTTCTTATTTGCACTTGATAAATATTGAAGACCTTTATCATTTAAGGCATAGAAAAGAACTAGTATAAGTCATCAACTGTCCTCATTGCTAAAATATGAATATGGTTTGAATACTTTAGGTTAATTGTATTCTTCTTCATAAGGAGGTATATATAGGAGTTTACATGAGTGCTTTACAAGAAAATAGATACAGTAATCAATTAGGAGAATATCTCCCAATTATACAAGAATATGTCAACTATATAAAATAAGGAGTAAATCCCCTAATTAATCAAGGAGAAGGATAGCTCATGTCAACACTCCTCCTCAAATTGGTGCATACACGTCACCAATGCCTAACTTGGTAAGTGAGTCATAAAACACTCTTCCACAAATAGCTTTTGTTAAGACATCAGCTAATTGATCTTCTGATTTTACAAAGGGTAGACAAATGATCTTGTTCTCAATTTTTTCTTTGATGGAGTGTCTATCCATCTCAACATGTTTGGTTCGATCATGTTGAATTGGATTACGAGCAATATCGATAGCTAACTTGTTATCACAATGTAACTCCATTGGCTTTTCTGGTTTGAAACCCAATTCTGTCAAGAGTCCTCTGATCCACAATAGTTCACAAACTCCTTAAGCCATTCATCGATACTCTGCTTCTACATTAAACCTGGAAACCACATTTTATTTTTTACTCCGCCAAGTGACAAGGTTACCTCCAACAAATGTAAAGTAACCCGATGTAGAGCTTCAATCTATAACGGAACTAGCCCAATCAACATCTGTGTATCCAATAACTTCAAGATTTCTATTCTTGGAGAACATTATTCCCTTTCCAAGGGCTGACTTTAAGTACCTTAAGATCCGATCAACTGCATTCCTATGAGAAACACTGGGAGAATGCATAAATTGACTAACCACACTTATAACATATGTAATATTTGGTCTTGTGTGTGCCAAATATATCAACCTTCCAACAAGGTGCTAGTATTGTTCTTTATTGGTAGGAACCCGGTCCATATCTTCACACAACTTGTGATTCATCTCAATGGGTGTGTCAATAGGCTTACATCCAAACATTCCTGTTTCAGTGAGTAGATCCATCACATACTTCCTTTGAGATAGAAATATACCAGTTTTTCACATTGCTACTTCAATTCCGAGGAAGCATTTCAGAGCACCTACATCATTCATCTCAAATTCCTGAGATAAATACTTCTGTAGCTTCTGTTGCTCTCTTGTGTCGATCCCAGTTACGACCATATCATCCACATAAACAATTAATATAGTGATTTTTCCTCCATCACGCTTTAAGAACATGGTATGGTTTGAATTACTTTGAGTGTATCCAAAAAATTTCATGGACTTAGTAAATCTGCCAAACGATGCCAAAGAGATTGTTTTAACCCATACAATGATTTTCTGAGCTTGCAAACTTGATTTTTCTTGTCAAGAGCTATATTTCATCTTGGTGGTAAATCCATGTATACCTCTTCTTCCAAGTCTCCATGTAAGAAGGTATTTTTAACATCGAACTGATGTAGTAGCCAATATAGATTTACTGCTAGAGACAGTAGGACTCTGATAATGTTCATCTTGGCTACTGGGGCAAATGTCTCTTGGTTGTCCACTCCATATCTCTGTGTGTACCCCTTCACCACCAATCTAACTTTATATCTTTCAATTGATCCATCTACTTTTAGTTTTACAGTATAGATCCACCTGCATTCCACCATCTTCTTTCCGAGAGGTAAAGGTACGAGCTCCCATATGGCATTCTTCTATAGGGCTCGCATTTCTTCATTCATGGCTTCTTTCCATTTTGAGTCTTCTAGTGCTTCATTCACACTATTTGGGACAGATATATTGGCCAATTGCTTCACAAGTGTACATGTAACTCTACTAATCTGCTTAGAGATATATAATTATTGATGGGGTATTTCCTTTTGACTTTAAGATCTGCTTCGTACTGTACTTGAGGTTTAGCACAGTTTTTCCTTTCTGGAAGCTGATATGTAGGGGTATCTGTATCCTTTATGCTTTTGAAATCAAATCATTATGGTATATTTCATTAGTGTTATCAGTTTCAGGGTGAGATGTTACCTGAATGACTTCCTCATAAGGTGATTGGTGTGGTACTAGAGCTGAAGGCAGGTTCAGAGCGGGCAAAATATCTTAAAACATTTCAACTTCCTCCTCTCAAATTTTGGCAGCATGGAGTCGACTGGTCGTTTTTCACTGGTAATAAAGGCTCAATGTTCGGTAAAGGAGGACAAAGCGATTGATCGTTTGGGTAGAGCGACCAATCGTTTTGACATAGTGGCTTCGCCTGTGAAGGAATAAAAGGGGGCAATCAATCGTTGTGGAGGGGGACCGATCGCTTTGATGCTGAATCTCTTCCATTGTGAAAAAGTCCAGAAAAGTCTAGGTGTTTGGCTCTAGATTCTCTTGTGCTTCTGAAAAATAAATATCGTGTTCTCGGAACACTACATCCATGGAGGTAGCCTTTGTGATGAGGGGCATAGTTAATAAAAACACACTTTTCTGCGCGGGGACCCAATTTATTGCTTTGGTGATCATAGAAATGTACGAATACAACACATCCGAAAATATGTGGTTTAGGGTTTGGGGTGGGAGGTGTTTGGAGATGATGGTGAAGTATTTGAAGAGTAGTTTGGAAATTCAAGATACTTGAGGGAATCCTATTTATAAGGTAAGTTGCATAGAGGACGACCTTGCCTAAAAAAAGATCGAGGCATGTTTGCACCAAATAAAGATGCATGAACGACTTCCAACAAATGTCGGTTCTTTCGCTCAACCACCTTATTTTGTTGGGGAGTATATGGACATGAGCGTTGATCTATGATGCCATGATCCTGTAAGAATTTTTTGAGATCATGATTAAGAAATTCTCTATCATTGTCAGAACAGAGAACCTGTATTTGGGGATGGAACTGAGTCACCACCATTTTATGGAATTGTTGAAACGTTAAACTGACTTCCCCTTTGGTTTTGAGAAGGCAAACCTAGGTTTTTCAGGCGTAGTCATCAATGAAAGTGACAAACCATCGAGCTTCAGCCTGAGTAGTGATTTAAGCAGGCCCCCAAACATGAGAATGAATAAGGGAGAAGGGAATTAAATTTTTATTTGTACTTAATGGGAATGGAACACAATGACTCTTAGCCAATTCACGCGTATTGATCGGTTCATAATTGTATATTATTTCTTACCCTTCTAGCTTATGATTTGGTTATGTTTTTGAGTTAAACTTGTGCTTTTAATCCTTTTTGTGTTTATCTTTCAGTTAATTGAGCTTTAGGTAACAATGATGGCTTTGGAGAACATAATTCATGCAATTCAAGCATGTTAAGGCCTAATTTGGATGAATTGATGAAGAGTTTAAAGACAAATTCATTATGGCTACAGCCCCCTGCCAGTCCAGTTCCGTAGGTCATATTGCAAGCTTTGTTTCAGCAACCTACATAGCTCGGATGAGGCCACATTCTTCATGAAAGTTGCTCCAATTTGTGTGTACTATAACATATCCAAAATTCAGCCCCATTGGATAAATCTGGAGTCCGTTACCTAGCAAACACAGAACCATGCTCAGGATGGATCTTATCAGCACGGAAAATGAGTTAGCAATTTGTTTCGGCCTTAACTTCTTCCTCAGACCTTGGATTGGCCCAAATAACATATGGCTGGAAAGAAGACATTCTGAACTTCAATTTTGAGTGCTTAAAGTCCTAATTTGATTAAGAGAAGCCCAAGTTGTAAGCCCTTGAAGTTGCTGGTCATGCTGACCTCAGCATGTGCTGGTTGGATGCTTGGTCATGGTGAGCTAGGTATGAGCTATCATTTCTGGTTGGAAGCTTAATCATGGTGACATGAAGATGAGCTAGGGCTGCTGGTGGGATTTAGTGGTGAAGTGCATCAACCAATTCAAGATTTTCTAATACAAGTGCATCACCCATTTCAGATTTTCTAATACAAGTGCATCAACCATTTCAGATTTTATAATTCAAGTGTTGTATGCATTAGTCTTATTGAATTCTGATTTTCACTTCCCCTAGGCCTATAAATAGGGAAGTTCTCTAAGCTTGTAATAACACCCCAAGGGGGGGAGCTCTCAAACACTTCTCTAGAGCTCCCTTCCCTTCTCTCCCTCAAATTCTCTTAGTTTTGCTTTCTAGTTCTCAATTCTAGCTTTCTTTAATGTTTTCTTAGTTGTAATTTATTTTTCTTGTAATGTACATTCTTTTCTTTAGTTTCAAGTTTGATTAGTTTCCAAGTTTCAATTATGGTTTTTGTTCTTATTCATTATGCTTATAAGTTAATATGCTAGTTTGAATGATTGATCACCATTTAGGCTTGCATGTTAGCTATCTTGGTTTGAATTAAGAGTAGACACCATGCTTTAATTCGAATTGAACTATGAATAGGAAGAGTATGTATGGACATTCGACAACAGGGATTAAATACATACTTGGTTGTTTAAAATGTTCTTCTATGCTTAATGGGTTCCTAATGCTTAATTTTAGGTTAGACAACAAATGATCAAATTAGGGAATTAGGAACACAAGGTTATGACCACACACCATGGCTTAATCATACTTTAGCTAGAATCAATCCATTAATCTAATTGAACTTGGGAACTTATCTACTTGAGTTAGTTATTTTCTTTCTTTCTTGTTTTATTTATTTCCCTTCTTTTTCATTTCTGTTTTGTGTAGGGAAAATGAATTAAATCATTCAATCACCAATCCTCGTGGGATCGACCTCGCACTTACATACGCTATACTACCGAACGGCTCGTGCACTTGCGAGTATCACAAGTTGAGGATGCAGTTGAACCCATTTTGGTGCAGCTGTATCTACACAACAAGTCTTTAAGCTCTTCATCCATTCATCCAAATTAGGCTGTAACATGCATGGATTGCATCATTTACTATCCAAAGCCCTCATTATTACCTAAAGCTCAATGAACTGAAAGATAAACACAAAAAGGATTAAAAGCACAAGTTTAACTCAAAAACATAACCAAATCATAAGCTAGAAGGGTACAAAATGATATACAATTATGAACCGATCAAATACCCCCAAACCTAGATTTTGCTAGTCCTCGAGCAAAACAACACAAAACAAAGTTAAAAACAAAACAAGAAGTTAACTAGACCACTTTCGTAGGTAACTCGATTGCATTGAGCGAATGCAACAAGCCTTTAAACCTCTAGGCATCCCTAGTAGGAGGAGTTGTGTCTCCTGAGGGTTTAACAGAAACGATACCCACAAACGTTTTACTAACTCTACAAAACAAAGTGGTTAGAAAACTTATTAGATTTGTTAGTCTTTAAGCAAAATAAACGAAACACAAAAACAAAAACAAAAATAATTACAAAAACAAAACAAAAATAAAAATAAAAATAAAAAAAATAAAAACTCAAAACAATCATTCCGAACATTTTCTGAAGAGAAATGACTCATGCACATGACTCAAAAGTTTTAACAATAAAAACTCAATTTTAGACATTATTTACAAGGTGGCAAAGTTCAAAACACAACATGCTCAAAGTGTAGTAGTGTGATAGCCAAATGCAACAAATTCCTCAATCTTAGTTTTCACACAATTTCAAAAATCATATCAAACACAACTGCAACTTCAAATCTCACCAAAGTTGTCCTCTCACAAATGAATCACTCGGAAGAGGGCTACAATGCATCACTCAGTTATAAACATGAGATTAGAGTTAAACCATAAGGGACTTAACTCAAAATAGAAAGATGAAGAACTTGCATTAATATGATCTCAAGAAGGATGCCAAACACTTAAAAGTAGAAAAATGGATTCAATTCAACCACATGACATTTAAGATCAATTTAGGTCTTTAGTATAGGTTGTAATGGGGCCAAGGGTGTAAGATGAGTAAGAAATGAAAGGTATGGATAATACAAAGTCCAAGGAACTCAAAATGTAAGAGCATAAAATAATTGTTTACAAGACTTCGAATCATCACGATTAGATTTTTTTCTTTTACATGATCAAAACTCCTTATACCTTCATTTACATTGATTCAAACTCCTTTCCAAACACCAAATTATTTTGAAGGCCCAAAAATGAAACCCAAAAATGAAATTTCATTCAACCACCACTTAATCACAATTTTTCTCTTTTCTTTCACCAATTGTGTGATTTTTTTTTTCTTCGAAATTCCCAAACTTAGTATGAAAAACACATCCCAATTAAAGCTCATGAGTTCCTTAGAAAGGTAAATATTTATTTTTCAGGCTAAGGCGAGGAAATATAATTGGTAAATGAAAGAAAAAGGTTTACATGTAGGCTCAAAATGGTTAACAATGGAAAATCATGCTTAAGCATGCATAAGGTTAGCTTGAAAGGTACAAACGATCCAAAGAGGGCCTTAATATCATTTCTTAAATGTCATGAAATCGAATTGCAAAAGAATGAATGACTTTTAAGTATTCAACCAAATCAATGAATAATGAGATCAAACAACAACTTTGATGACAAGAAAATAAGAGTATGTGTATAACACTCATAAAATGAAGCACAAGGCTCAAAAGCTCACATTTATGGTTATATAAGTCTAATTTATGCTTGATACAATTCTTTGGGTCATGCAAATCCTTTAATTGGAAAATTATGAAACAAATGGCAAGTGCAAAGAAGGTTTCGAACATATCATGCTAGAACGATGCCAAATTAATCAATTAATTAAATTTTTTTTTTTTACAATAAAAATTTACAAGGAAAAAATAATAATAATAAATAAAATTCAATTTTCATTTAAGTCATGCAAACATTTATCACAATCTCATCAAATGTGTTCGGAAAGTGAATAAAATCAAAATCAAAATCAAAATCAAAATCAAAATAAAAGCAAGACTTAACAAAATAAAAAAATAAAAACAAGCAAATAAAAAAAAAATTAAATTAAATTAAGGAAAAACCAATTTTACATGCTAAACTCCAATACCCCCAAACCTAGAAATGAACATTGTCCTCAATGTTTAAAA
Organism: Prunus avium; assembly: GCF_965620075.1. NCBI lineage: Eukaryota > Viridiplantae > Streptophyta > Magnoliopsida > Rosales > Rosaceae > Prunus > Prunus avium. Next base: position 23,207,617 of record NC_142290.1, on the reverse strand, counting down.
ATTAGCCACAAACAATGTCATAACAACAAATGAAAGGTATTAAAGCAAATTAAAAAAAAATCACAAAATCACAAAAGAAAACAAGAACAAAATAATTATAAAATAAAAATTACAACACAAACAAACAAACAAACAAACAAACAAACAAATGAAACAGTAAACCCTAATCACACAATTCTGAAACCCAAAAAAAAAAAATTTGAAGCCCAAAGCCCACAATTTCGAAACACAAACCACGGTGAATTTAACCCACTTTGAAATCTGAAGCCCACACGTTTGTTATTATTATTATTATTATTTTTTTAAATAAAATGAAACTTGAATTGGGAGCGCAAAGGCGGGATTTCTGAAAAGAAAGTGTGTGGTCCCTGATGCCTTGGTTCCTGGGAAGTCACGGGTGAAAGGGGTGAGGGACGTGTCGCCGCGCAGAAGCAGCTGTCACATCCCCCAAGCCAGAATTATTGGCTTCTTGGGTGAAGCGGGACGACTTTTTCACTAGAAGGTGGTGAAAGGTGAAAATGCAATTAAGGGGGGTTGGGAAACGGGTGCGGCGACATATAGAGATAAGCCGTAAGGGCCGCACAGAACTCAGAACCGCAATGGCTAGGGTTTAGCAGACTAAGTCTATAAAAGGTAAAAAGAAAGGGTAAAAAAAAACAAACTCAGAAACACACAAAAGAGAAAAGAAAGAAAGAAGAAAAGAGAGTGAGAAATCAAATGGCCTCTAACTACCCATTTTCGTTGGATCTCAACCTAGCTCCACCGACTCAGACACGAGGCCAAGCAGCGGCACCAGTATGGATGCCCTACTTTGCTTCCGCACGGGGGCCTGTGACAGTAACTGACTCAATACTCCTGGACAACGATGTTGCCATTGGAGTGGGCAGAAATCTGGTGACTCCTAAAGATATACGTGTTATGGGGACAAGGGATGACAACCGGGTCGTGAGCGATGCCCTGGCACTGAGCGTGCAGAGTACGGCAACAGTCGCAAGTTTGGGTCATCGCCTACTTGCGAAGTCCCATGAGGTAGAGGTGCTGAAAGGTCAGTTGGCGGCGGAGCGAAGTATGGTTGAGGAGTGTCAGACTGCTATAAAAAGCTTGAAAAGGGAGAGGTCAAGGATAGTGGAGGTGAATCGACACCAGCTAGAAGTATTGCGGGATGAGAATAGAAACCTATCAAAGATGGTAGAGTTGTACTTTCGCGACATGCGAAAACAGCTGGAAGACCTAGACAGACCGGGTAAACGCAAACAAGCAGATCGCGAGAGTAGTTACGCTCAAGCTAAGATTGCGATCTTTGGGAGCTCAAGTGATGAGCCCCAAGAAGCTGTGCGTGAAGCCCCGGAAGAGGACAGCCAGAGGGCCAAACTCAAAGCTCCAATGGTCGAGACACCGAGCACTGTGAAGAAATGACTTCTACTGCATTATTGATGTTTTTATTTTATTTTGTTGTTTTTGTATTTTCGTTATTTTGTTTCAGAAATAAAATAGTAAAGTTGCAGAAGAAAAAAAAAAAGAAAATGGAAAAGAAAGCACACTTCCCAACTTAAATCAAATAAAGACGACAAACGGAAAAGAAAGCACAGTTCCCTAACTAAAATAAACTAAAGATGATAGCCGAAAGGGAAAAGCAAAAACACAAAGCTCTAGAAAATGAAAGTAACGGGCAAAAATATTAAACACCAGAAAACACGGAGGAAAAAAAAAAAAAAGTAAAGTGAAAGTAAAGGTGCTCCCCCTTGAAGCGATTAGGTCGAGCATGCCCGGGAAATCCGAAATGGTGTTGGCTCTCTCTCTCATCAGCGTATGTCTATTTAAACCACACCTCTGCAAGCGGATGATACCCAGCATTTCTTCCTGCAAACTCAAGGAAAAACATCAAAAAATTCAGAAGCAAAACAAATGGCATCCTCATGCACTCACCTTGATGATCTCAACCTTGAGCTCTCACTTGCACCACCGAATGCCCAGACAAGGGCTCCTCCAACTCCTGTCTTCCCAAACTCCACATATCATCACGGCACGGCCTCAAACTTTGCTGAGGCAATACCGAACTTTTCTGAGGCACTGTCGAACAGAGCAGTGCGGCTAGGAGGCATGATTAGTAGCAAGCTCACTCCGACAGATCATCTGCATGTGGCACAGAGGTCTGATAAGGCAGCGATAGAGGAGTCCCACAATTTAACTGTGCTCCACGCAGTCTCGGCTACCAATTTGGGCATGCGATTATTGGCGAGGACACGGGAGTGTGCCACGATGAGCGAGGAAATAGCTTCCTTGAAGGCTATGGTGGCGGACTTGCAGAAACGGCTCTATTGTGCCAATCAGCATGTGGAAGCACTGCAGAGGAAAAATGATGACCATGTAGAGTTGCTGCAGATTCTACAAGTGCGAGACAATAGAGGCAAGCCATGATGATGATGAAGATGAAGAAGATGAAAAAGATGAAAAAGATGAAAAAGAAGTTGTTGTTGTTGTTTTTTTATTTTATTTTACTTGAATGTTTTGTTTTGTTTTGTTTTTTTTTTTTTTTTTGCTTTAATACCTTTCATTTAACATAGTTTGGTTCTATTTCTTTTCCCTACTTGTTTTATTTTTATTTTTCATTTTCATGTTTTTCTAGACAATTTCAAGTTTTAAAGTTAATGACGTTAATGGACAAGTTGTGTTTGTAGTCCAACAGAAAAGGACAATTGCCCAACAAGCAAGAGAACTGGGTTTAAGTCCCAGCTTACACAAACCATTGGTGCTTGTTGCTTTGAAGCATGGAATTGGATGTGTGTTAATTTTCCTTTTCATTTTAGTTTTTATTTCCTAATCCTTTTAATTCCATTTCAAGTTTGTGTGTTTGTTTTAGCAATTTATGATAGCTTAATAAAAATGGAGAGAGATGGCAACCTCAATCATAAGAATGGGAAGTGTGGAGCAATGGGAGAAGTCGCGACCTCCAAGTGCATCACATTCGACCTAATCGCTTCAAGGGGGAGCATTTCAATCCTTTCTCTTCTTTGAATTATGTTTATTTACGTCATTGTTTTTACCTTTTGGTCCGCGTTGAGTTCTTTGTTTTTCTGTGCTGAATCCAACCATATAAAGAACGTGAAATTTGGACTTACGGTTGGAAAGTTATAGCCTAAAAACTGAACACAGGTCGAAGCTGAAAAACAGAGAAACGAATCTGTCCAAATGGTGATAAACGGGTGATAGAAAGTGCTGTTTGTGTTTTTCTTTGGTTTATTGGTTTGTTTCTTTTAGTACAACAATTTATGTTGTTTGTTTGAATTTGTTTAGAGTACTTAGTTCATTTTCGTTTATGGTTTGTTGTTCCATTTTATCTTAATTTGTTTTTGTTTCTTATCTTAAAAATTTTAAAAAGATTTTTCATATGAGCTGACTTATGGTAACTCCAGTGAGCACTTCCGTCAATACAGTGTCTAGGAGTTCTATAGGCGACACCTTCGGTGTCTAAGAAGTTTGGGTTTTAAGCGGGACCATTGTGACCCCTCCAACCTTCCCGGATCCCCTGGCTGTGTTTTCTGAGGCCCTTAACTGGTCATCCGTGAGTTGCTTGTATATTCGTGTGTTTTTAAATTAAGTTTATTTTTATTTTCTTTGTTTTCTTTTCTGTTGAGTCTTTGTTTTTGATTTGTTTTTGTTTTTGTTTCGTTAAGTTAGTTTATGTTTTTATTTACGTGGTTTGGTTGGTTAGTTTATTTCTGAGTGTTAAAACACATTTTTATTTCAAACATTGCATAAAAAAAAAAAAACAACAAAAAAAAAAACAACAAAACAACAAAAACAAAATAAAAACAAAAACAATAAAAAAAAAAAAAAAAACAAAACAAAAAAAAGAAATATTCTTCATCTTCTTCATCATCATGGCTTGCCTCTATTTTCTCGCACTTGTAGAATCTGCAGCAGCTCCACATGGTCCTCATTTTTTCTTTGCAGTGCTTCCACGTGCTGATTGGCACAGTAGAGCCGCTTCTGCAAGTCCGCCACCATAGCCTTCAAGGAAGCTATTTCCTCGCTCATCGCGGCACACTCCCTTGTCCTCGCTAGTAGGCGCATGCCCAAATTGGTAGCGGAGACCGCGTGGAGCACAGTTAAATTGTGGGACTCCTCTACCGCTGCCTTGTCAGACCTCTGTGCCACATGCAGATGATCTGTCGGAGTGAGCTTGCTGCTAATCATGCCTCCAAGCAGCGCTGCTCTGTTCGGCATTGCCTCAGAAAAGTTCGGTATTGCCTCAGCAAAGTTTGAGGCCGTACCGTGATGATATATGGAGTTTGGGAAGACACGGTTTGGAGGAGCCCTTATCTGGGCATTCGGAGGTGCAAGGGACAGCTCAAGGTTGAGATCATCAAGGTGAGTGCATGAGGATGCCATTTGTTTTGCTTCTGAATTTTTTGATGTTTTTCCTTGAGTTTGCAGGAAGAAATGCTGGGTATCATCCGCTTGCAGAGGTGTGGTTTAAATAGACATACGCTGATGAGAGAAAGCCAACACCATTTCGGATTTCCCGGGCATGCTCGACCTAATCGCTTCAAGGGGGAGCACCTTTACTTTCACTTTACTTTTCTTTTTTCCGTGTTTTCTGGTGTTTTATGTTTTTGCCCGTTACTTTCATTTTCTAGAGCTTTGTGTTTTTGCTTTTTCCTTTCGGCTGTCATCTTTATTTTATTTTAGTTAGGGAACTGTGCTTTCTTTTCCGTTTGTCGTCTTTATTTGATTTAAGTTTGGGAAGTGTGCTTTCTTTTCCGTTTTTTTTTTTTCTTCTGCAACTTTACTCTTTTATTTCCGAAACAAAATAACGAAAATACAAAAACAACAAAATAAAATAAAAACAACAATAATGCAGTAGGAAATCATTTCTTCTCGATGCTTGGTGTCTCGACCATTGGAGCTTTGAGTTTGGCCCTCTGGCTGTCCTCTTCCGGGGCTTCACGCACAGCCTCTTGGGGCTCATCACTTGAGCTCCCAAAGATCGCAATCTTAGCTTGAGCGTAACTACTCTCGCGATCCGCTTGCTTGCGTTTACCCGGTCGGTCTAGGTTCTCCAGTTGCTTTCTCATGTCGCGAGAGTACAACTCTACCATCTTTGATAGATTTTTATTCTCGTCTCGCAATACTTCTAGCTGGTGTCGATTCACCTCCACAATCCTTGACCTCTCCCTTTTCAAGCTTTTTATAGCACTCTGACAGTCTTCAACCAAACTTCGCTCCGCCGCCAACTGAGCTTTAAGCACCTCTACCTCATGGGACTTCGCAAGTAGGCGATGACCCAAACTTGCGACTGTTGCCGTACTCTGCACGCTCAGTGCCAGGGCATCGCTCACGACCCGGTTGTCATCCCTTGTCCCCAGAACACGTATATCTTTAGGAGTCACCAGATTTCTGCCCACTCCAATGGCAACATCGTTGTCCAGGAGTATTGAGTCAGTTACTGTCACAGGCCCCCGTGCGGAAGCAAAGTAGGGCATCCATACTGGTGCCGCTGCTTGGCCTCGTGTCTGAGTCGGTGGAGCTAGGTTGAGATCCAACGAAAATGGGTAGTTAGAGGCCATTTGATTTCTCACTCTCTTTTCTTTCTTTCTTTCTTTTCTCTTTTGTGTGTTTCTGAGTTTGCGTTTTTTTTCACCCTTTCTTATGGACTTAGTCTTTGACAAACCCTAGCCATTGCAGCATCTGAGCATTTTCTGAATCTCCAGCATTCCTTGAGTCCCACAACCTTCTCGCCTTCCAACCATACCCAACTCATTTATCACGACGTGTCTTTTCTGAACGAACGCGTTCAGTAAAGTCTTCGCGCCTTTCCATGAGCCCGTAATTTTTGCTTGTGGAGTCTGCGGCGCCTCTATGTGTCGACACGTGTCTCACCCTGTCTGTTGGTCCCTTACACTGAACCGAGACATCATGACCCATGTTAAAATCCCGCTCTTTGTGTTGCTATTCACGGTTCGATAGTTTGTTTTTACAAAACTAAATAATAATAAAAAGCCGGAAATGAAAACAAATTGTGGGTCGGGTTTCACTTTAGTTTGGGTTTCAAAGTGGGTTAAATTCACCGTGGTTTGTGTTTCGAAATTGTGGGCTTTGGGCTTCAAAATTTTTTTGGGTTTCGGAATTGTGTGATTAGGGTTTACTGTTTCATTTTTTTTGTTTGTTTGTTTGTTTGTGTTGTAATTTTTATTTTATAATTATTTTGTTTTTGTTTTCTTTTGTGATTTTGTGATTTTTTATTTATTTGCTTTAATACCTTTCATTTGTTGTTATGACATTGTTTGTGGCTAATTTTTAAACATTGAGGACAATACTCATTTCTAGGTTTGGGGGTATTGGAGTTTAGCAAGTAAACTTGGTTTTTCTTAAAAAAAAAATTTTAAAAAATTTAAATTTCTTTCTTGTTTTGAATCTTGTTTTGTTTAGTCACTTTCTGAACATATTTGATGGGATTGTGATAAATGTTGCATGACTTAAATAAAAAATTGAATTTTATTTATTATTTTTTTTTTTTTTTCCTTGTAAATTTTTATTGTAAAAAATAATAATTAATTAATTAATTAATTTGGCATCGTTCTAGCATGACCTGTTCGAAACCTTCTTTGCACTTGCCATTTGTTTCATAATTTTCCAATTAAAGGATTTGCATGATCTAAAGAATTGTATCAAGCATAAATTAGACTTATATAACCATATAATGTGAGCTTTTGAGCCTTGTGCTTCATTTCATGAGTGTTATACACATACTCTTATTTTCTTGTCATCAAAGTTGTTGTTTGATCTCATTATTCATTGATTTGGTTGAACACTTAAAAGTCATTCATTCTTATGCAATTTGACTTCATGACATTTTAAGAAGTGATATTAAGGCCTTCTTTGGATCGTTTGTGCCTTTCAAGCTAACCTTATGCATGTTTAAGCATGATTTTCCATTGTTTACCATTTTGAGCCTACATGTAAACCTTTTCTTTCATTTTACCAATTATATTTCCTCGCCTTAGCCCGAAAAACAAATATTTACCTTTCTAAGGAATTCATGAGCTCTAATTCGGATGTGTTTTTCATGCTAAGTTTGGGAAGGGATATTACATATAAAAAAAAAATAAAAAAAAATTCACTCAATTGGTGAAAGAAAAGAAAAGAAAAGGGAAAAATTGTGATTAAGTGGTGGTTGAATGAAATTTCATTTTTGGGTTTCATTTTTGGGCATTCTAAATAAATTGGTGTTTGTTCAATTCAAGGAAAGGAGTATGAATAATTGTAAATGAAGGTATAAGGAGTTTTGATCGTGTAAAAGAAAAAAATCTAATCGTGATGATTCGAAGTCTTGCAAACAATTGTTTTATGCTCTTATATTTTGAGTTCCTTGGACTTTGTTTTATCCATACCTTTCATTTCTTACTCACCTTACACCCTTGGCCCCATTACAACCCATGTTAAAGACCTAAATTGATCTTAAATGTCATGTGGTTGAATTGCATTCATTTTTCTACTTTTAAGTGTTTGACATCCTTCTTGAGATCATATTAATGCAAGTTCTTCATATTTCTATTGCGAGTTAAGTCCCTTATTGTTTAACTCTATTCTCATGTTTATAACTGAGTGTGCATTATAGCCCTCTTCTGAGTGATTCATTTGTGAGAGGACAACTTTGGTGAGATTTGAAGTTGAACTTATGCTTTGTATGATTTTTGAAATTGTGTGAAAACTAAGATTGGGGAATTTGTTGCATTTGGCTATCACACTACTACACTTTGAGCATATTGTGTTTAGAACTTTGCCGCTTTGTAAATAATGTCTAAAAATTGAGCTTTTATTGTTAAAACGTTTAAGTCATGTGCATGAGTCATTTCTCTTCAGAAAATGTTCGGAAAAATTGTTTTAAATTCTTTGTGTTTTTTGTGTTTGTTTTTGTTTTTGGTTTTGCTTAAGGACTAACAATCTTTAAGTTTTCTAATTACTTTGTTTTACAGAGTCAGTAAAACGTTTGTGGGTATCGTATCTGTTAAACCCTCAGGAGACACAACTCCTCCTACTAGGGATGCCTAGAGGTTTAAAGGCTTGTTGCATATGCTAAATGCAATCGAGTTACCTACGAAAGTGGTTTAGTTAACTTCTAGTTTTGTTTTTAACTTTGTTTTGTGTTGTTTTGCTCGAGGACTAGCAAAATCTAGATTTGGGGGTATTTGATCGGTTCATAATTGTATATTATTTCTTACCCTTCTAGCTTATGATTTGGTTATGTTTTTGAGTTAAACTTGTGCTTTTAATCCTTTTTGTGTTTATCTTTCAGTTAATTGAGCTTTAGGTAACAATGATGGCTTTGGAGAACATAATTCATGCAATTCAAGCATGTTAAGGCCTAATTTGGATGAATTGATGAAGAGTTTAAAGACAAATTCATTATGGCTACAGCCCCCTGCCAGTCCAGTTCCGTAGGTCATATTGCAAGCTTTGTTTCAGCAACCTACATAGCTCGGATGAGGCCACATTCTTCATGAAAGTTGCTCCAATTTGTGTGTACTATAACATATCCAAAATTCAGCCCCATTGGATAAATCTGGAGTCCGTTACCTAGCAAACACAGAACCATGCTCAGGATGGATCTTATCAGCACGGAAAATGAGTTAGCAATTTGTTTCGGCCTTAACTTCTTCCTCAGACCTTGGATTGGCCCAAATAACATATGGCTGGAAAGAAGACATTCTGAACTTCAATTTTGAGTGCTTAAAGTCCTAATTTGATTAAGAGAAGCCCAAGTTGTAAGCCCTTGAAGTTGCTGGTCATGCTGACCTCAGCATGTGCTGGTTGGATGCTTGGTCATGGTGAGCTAGGTATGAGCTATCATTTCTGGTTGGAAGCTTAATCATGGTGACATGAAGATGAGCTAGGGCTGCTGGTGGGATTTAGTGGTGAAGTGCATCAACCAATTCAAGATTTTCTAATACAAGTGCATCACCCATTTCAGATTTTCTAATACAAGTGCATCAACCATTTCAGATTTTATAATTCAAGTGTTGTATGCATTAGTCTTATTGAATTCTGATTTTCACTTCCCCTAGGCCTATAAATAGGGAAGTTCTCTAAGCTTGTAATAACACCCCAAGGGGGGGAGCTCTCAAACACTTCTCTAGAGCTCCCTTCCCTTCTCTCCCTCAAATTCTCTTAGTTTTGCTTTCTAGTTCTCAATTCTAGCTTTCTTTAATGTTTTCTTAGTTGTAATTTATTTTTCTTGTAATGTACATTCTTTTCTTTAGTTTCAAGTTTGATTAGTTTCCAAGTTTCAATTATGGTTTTTGTTCTTATTCATTATGCTTATAAGTTAATATGCTAGTTTGAATGATTGATCACCATTTAGGCTTGCATGTTAGCTATCTTGGTTTGAATTAAGAGTAGACACCATGCTTTAATTCGAATTGAACTATGAATAGGAAGAGTATGTATGGACATTCGACAACAGGGATTAAATACATACTTGGTTGTTTAAAATGTTCTTCTATGCTTAATGGGTTCCTAATGCTTAATTTTAGGTTAGACAACAAATGATCAAATTAGGGAATTAGGAACACAAGGTTATGACCACACACCATGGCTTAATCATACTTTAGCTAGAATCAATCCATTAATCTAATTGAACTTGGGAACTTATCTACTTGAGTTAGTTATTTTCTTTCTTTCTTGTTTTATTTATTTCCCTTCTTTTTCATTTCTGTTTTGTGTAGGGAAAATGAATTAAATCATTCAATCACCAATCCTCGTGGGATCGACCTCGCACTTACATACGCTATACTACCGAACGGCTCGTGCACTTGCGAGTATCACAAGTTGAGGATGCAGTTGAACCCATTTTGGTGCAGCTGTATCTACACAACACGTATCACACTGGAAACTGCAAAATCAAAACTGGAAAATAATGATGGAAACAACTTCTTCAGATAATCGAACGAGGCATGCCCAAGACGTTTATGCCATAATCAAACTTTGTCTCTCTGCCTCTCAGAATTAGGTCCACTTGTTGTGAAAGCTTGACCAACCTTGGTCTCACTATCCGGTGCCTAGTCCAAGTAGTAGAGTTTGCCCCGCCTAGTGCCACGACCAATCGTCTTCCCCGTGAGGATGTCCTGAAAAACAAAATGATTCGGCCAAAATGTTACAATACACCCCAAAGTAGTAGTAAGTTGTGCAACAGACAACAAGTTATGGTCCAAGGATAGAACAAGCAATACATAATCTAGATGAATAGAGTTAGAGAGAGATAAAGAGCCCTCCCCAACCACAAGGGAGGGGGTACCATTAGCATTAGATACTACCGACTGAGTGGTTGGTTTACGACTAATAAGTTGGCCATGATCAAATATCATGTGATCTGTAGCACCCAAGTCAACAATCTATGTGGGCTTTGGAGAGGATGTATGAAAAGTAAATCCTTTGGTGGTGGTGATAAAAGCATGAGTCCGGTTAGCTGGTTAAGTGGGAGTGACTGCATGCTTCTGTGGAGGGAGTGAATCGTAAGGGGTCTTGACATCGCAGGGGAAGTAAGATTTGATATGAGTGTGTGTTTATGGTTAAGGAGTTGATTTGAGAATTTGAGGAATTTGATGTATGAATTTGATTTAGGAATTTGATTTAGGGATTGGTTTTGAATTTGAGGGTATGATTTGAGGGATTAGAGACAACCTATGATCGATTGCTTTGATACCATGCTAAAATATGAATATGGTTTGAATACTTTAGGTTAATTGTATTTTTCTCCATAAGGAAGTATATATAGGAGTTTATATGAGTGTTTTACAATGAAATAGATACTGTAATCAATTAAAAGAATGTGTCCCAATTATATAAGGATATGTCAACTATATAAAATAAGGAAGTAAATCCCTTAATTAATCAAGAAAATAAATCTCCTTGATTAATTAGGATAGCTCATGTCAATACTCATCATCAGTGACGAAGCTATGCCAAAACCTGCGGTGGCCTTGGCCCCCTCAAAAATTTCACAAACTATAATGTATTTGGGTTGCATTGGACAGGTTTAGTAAAAATTGGATGATAAAATAAGCTTGCGGCCCTTCCACAATAAAGAAAAGTTGAAAATTCCGTAAAGTCCGAATTGGACACATGTTGCTTCTATTTCGGGTAGAATAGTCTTACGGCCCAATCAGTTAAAACTGAAATCTTGACCAATATGTTAAAACCAAATCGTTACCCACCATTGCCAATCGTTACCTTGTGTCATGGTTTGACCAATATGTTGCTTGTGTCATGGTTTGTACTTTTCTGGGCTACGTGGTTAGCCTTGGTGTACCACGTTTGTTTTCCTTGCTTTTGGTTTCTTCTCTGTTGTGCCTCCACACCTTCTGGGTCTTTTATTCAAAGCTGAATTTGACCAAAAAAATAAAAATAAAAAAACAAAGTTTCAGGTAGAATAGTCCGAATTGGATATGAAAAAAGAGATAATACAAATTCCCAACAGTATTGTGTGTTGTGCAAGCATAAAAACAGAAAAGTATTTTTAGCTTTTGCTGTGAAGTTGCCAAATTGAAGTGTTCCACCTCCCTAAACCCTTCATATAAATTTGATAACCACCCAACATAGAAATTAAAGTGTATACACAAGAATAACAAAAAGCTGTTATTTCCTCTTCCCATTCATACAATCACATCGCATCTGTTTCTGTTTTTGTTTGAAGAAAACCTCAGAGATGATCGGAATGCAGTGCTTCTCCATTCGATCAAAGCTTTGCATGTCCATCTTTTCCAATGAATTATTTTCTAACTCTTCGAGGCATGTTTTCTTTTCCTCTATTCAGGTTTTATTTTATCTTCAAAAGAAAATCACAATCAATGTTTTTGTTATATCTTAGGTGAGGCCAATGATGATTTAAACATATTTTGCCTACATCGCTTGATGATCTCATTTGGATGAGATAATGATAAACTGAAATGTATCATGAGGCCTCTTCTGCTAACAAGCTTTAAACTGTCTCGTCTCTTGTTAAAACTCATTGTCCTTATTTTGCTACCATTTACTTTTGACATTCGTCTACATTATCCTTCACGGCTTTACCGTCGAAGGTTTTGCTCCATCTGGTTGTTCTATTTTGCATTTACGCCGTCACAGATTTTCTGTCGAAGATTTTGTTTGTTTCTTGTTCGTTGTGTTGAGTTTGTGCTACTTTTAGTTTCCTGTTTGCTTGCTTATAAGTTTATCAATTACGGTGGCAAGGACGATATTTTTCTGACGGATATCATCGAAGAAGCAGTGTGGCGATTGCATCGCAGTTTTGGCTGTTGGGAGCAGTTATTGGTGATTTATCTGTTGTGTAGGGATTAAATTGATTCAGTGAAGACCCCTGGTTCTTCCATTCCACCAATCCCATAACCAGAAGCATATTTTTTACATGGTTGAGGATGAGTCTGTTGACTTGTCTTGTCCTAACCTTAAGTCTCGCAGTCCTTGTGATGTCTCCTCCTCCAAGGATGGTACCGACATTAACCAATCTGTACAAAGCAAAATTAATCACCACTGTCTTTCATTTTCTCAGTATGGTGGTGCAGTGTTTTTTGTTTCCTGTCTTTTTCGTTTTGTTTTGCAGGGTGTACGTGTTTCTTTGCAAATTGTCAGATTGAAGTTGGTGGGATAGTCTTCCTCGCACCCGATGCCTACTCCAAATGAGAGTCTGATGGTTGCCGCCGTTCCAAATGTTTTGTTTTGTTTAAAGTGCCGCAGAAACAGAAGTGAGGGAGGAGGAGGAGAAGTCTCAGTCAGCAGCGCGGCAGTGCCGCTTTTATCATGACTGGTTTCTTTGAATAAAATTCGGGTCATCTGACTCGAACAAAGGACTTGATGGGTCGGGTTGGATTGGATGACACGTGTCAGATTACACAAGCTTTGCATCCCTCTGATTTGAGATCAATGACAATTTGGTGCATAACTTTTAAAAAATTTATAAAAATAATTATAAAGTTAGGAATCCTTACATAATTGGCCCCTTCATTAGTTTCAGCATGACAAATTTTTTTTTTTGTCAAAATGACATTTGTATTTTTTCACGTAGCACTTGATGAACATCTTTCTTTTACATAAACGCTAAATTAACGGATGTCATGAGAAAACAAATGATTTATAAGAAAACCCTAATGTTCAAAGTGCCCCTTTACAAAATAGTAGTGATTTGTGTGTTACATTGACACAGAGACTAAATAGTGCAACAATTTGTAACTTTAAGATTGTTTCTAATATACAAGGACTAAACTCAAAGACTCAATTGCCTCAATTAAATTTATTATTAATTTTAATAAGGTTCCAGTTTAGGATTAAAATAATAAATAATTCAATATAAGTTCAATTGAAAAAGTGGTATTTCAATTTATTATTAATTTTGAGTTTGCACTATGAATGCAATTCACCTCCAGGGACTCAACAGGCCAGCCAAGTATGCAAAGTCTTGGCCACTGGTTTAAAAATATTTACACATATTGCCATTGTATAGTCAATCCTCTCACCAAACCCTTGCTGCATCCCAATTTCCATCTCCTTCATTCCAAGATCGGTGTCTCCGATGGTGCCACCGTCTTGCAGGGGCGTATTAGGTAATATCCTACATCAAAGGAGATCACTTCATCATCAACAACACAATCTGCTCCATCAACCACACAATCGGCTCCTCCGTATTAAAGTCAACTATGATATGTGCTAAGTTGTCTTTCCTATTCTATTTGATTAGGATTGATTTAGTCATTCAATTATGATTGTATTCAAACTGTATATAATCATAGACCTGTACTTGTAAACATATCAATGAAATTTACCAATTAATCTCAGCTCTTATATGCAGGAGACCGGGCATTCTAGCCAATTTGTACCATGTTGCTCATGGTATGATTATTCCGCATTGTGTTGAAGTGGATTCTACTCCCAGTGTATGAATGTACATTTGACTGCTATGTAAAATAAACAGTTTATACTTTAGCAAAGTTGATTTTCTCTGCCTAAATTTTACTTAAATAACTCTCGATCTTCAGCTCTGATACCGTATTAAAATTAGACTATTGATCTCAAAACTTCTTGCAATAAATTAAAGGGGTTCTTAGATCTAAGTCCAAAACGATTAGCTGTCATTGGGTCTAGTCCTCGTGTTTTTGGTTTTAGATGTAGGTCCTTTGACATTTATTACTTTTTTGTTATGTCGATTTTACCCTTTAAGGTAAATAAGGAAAACACATTGAAAATCTAAATTTAATGCATTATTTCCTTGAAATTGAATTCCAAAATTTGAATTTTGAATTTTTTTTTCCTTTATAATATTCCTAATATATAGATAAAATACAATTTAATCAATAAAAAGTAAAGACTCACATATTATACCAATCGATCAGACAAGCACCCACATTAAATTATGTACCTGACATACAGGTAAATAATGTTAATACATACATGTATATATCTACCTACCTTACAGGTAAGTGTTTTTTTTCTTGAATTTTCTTAAGCAGTTTTTTCTGGAGGTTCATATTTATATACATACGTACATGTCTTCCATGTAATAGTGTTTTTTTTTTTTTTTTCCAAAGAAATTTTGTATGAATTTTTATCTCAGTTGAGTTTAAAGATCCATACCAAGATATTATATGAGTTCAATTAGCTGGGTTAGAGGGTATAACTACCTAGACTAGAGGTAATTTATGGATTTAATTACCTGGACCAGAGGTAATTTATGGGTTTAATTACCTGCATACTGCATACGAGGTGTATGTATAGGTACCTTACCTATTGTTAAGGTATGAAATTTTAATGAACTCTTATTACAAATTTTGATGTCGATATACCTTGGGAAAATTTCAGAATTCAATAAATAGATTTGCAATTAAATTCAAATCAAATATGATAATTTATATCCTACAAATCAATAACTTACCAGTTTTAGGAATTCATAATTTACCTTATTTATCTTTTAGGTGCATAACTGGAACAAAAAATAAAAAATAAAAAAAAGTAAATATCAATAAATTGAAATAGGCATGTAATCTTATGTGGCGCAAAAGTCAAAGGACTTGGATCAACAACAATTTCTGCGTGGATTGCACCCAAAATCTCTCCTCATAATTGGACTTATGCCAAATTTTCTATAAATTAAAATGCGTAAATTTTATATATTGTGAGTCAAGGCTTCGAATACTTTAATTTGGGATTTTTATGTTCTCAACACGTGCTTGTGTGTTGGCTGGCTGGAACAGATTATGTTAGGCACGCAATCTTGTTTGTGGCTGGAACAGATTATGTTCGGCACATGTTGGAGTACACGTGGCCAAATTGGGGTATAGGATATTTTTAGGCTTGAAAGTTTGTTGGTTCCATATTTTAAACTGCTCAGACATGGATCAATAATTTTTGTATATTATTATTTTAATATTAACCAATGAAAAGGTGGTATAAGTTCAATTTTTAGGATAATAAATAATAAGGTGAATAGACACCGATCTTAGAATGAAGGAGATGGAAATGGGGATGCGGCAAGGGTTTGGTGAGAGCATCAACAAGCTGATCTATAGTGGAGACATTAGACACTTGAAAAAGACCACGAGTGACATGATCCCGTACAAACTGAAAATCAATATCGATATGTTTCATACGGAAATGTAGGACAAGATTAGCACAATAGAACATGGCTTCAATGTTATCACAGGAGACAATTGGTGTTGTGGGGAGAGGAATGCCATGTTCACGTAGTAAGGGTTGAATCCATGTGAGTTCAGCAGTGGTGGCAACAGTAGGCCGGTATTCGGCTTCGGTGGAGGAACGAGAGATAGACTGCTACTTACGGGAGCTCCAAGAGATCAGGTTTCCACCGAGGTAGACAATATAGCCAGTCGTAGACTTGCGATCATCACGATCACCAGCCCAGTCAGCATCCGAAAAGGCATAAAGACGATGAGAGGGGCGGCGACAAAGATGAAGGCCAAAGGAGATGGTACCTTTCACGTAGCGAAGAAGACGCTTGAGTGCCTGCCAATGAGTCTCGAAAGGAGAATGCATGAATTGAGAGAGCTTGTTGACTGTGAAGGAGATGTCAGGGCGTGTAAGGCTTAGGTATTGAAGACCACCAACAAGACGATGGCAGGGAGTTGCATCCATTGGGGAAGAGCCATCATGGAGCATAAGTGAGTCAGTGGTGGAGAGGGGCGTACTGACAGCCTTTGCACCATCCATCTTGGCATTGACGAGAAGATCATGAATGTACTTTTGCTGAGAAAGGAATAGACCAGTGGTTGTGGGAAGGACCTCAACACCAAGAAAGTAATGTAATGAGCCCAAGTCCTTGACAGATAACCGAGTGGCTAAGAGTCGGATGAACTTCACCACAAGTAAGGAATTGTTGCCTGTAATAAGAAGATCGTCAACATAAACCAAAAAATAAATTACAGAGTAGTCCTATTTTTGAAGAGAAAGACTAAGGCATCAGAGATGACATTGACAAAGCCATGAGAGAGCCAAAATGAGTGTAATTCCTTGTACCACGCTAGGGGAGCCTGTTTGAGGCCATAGAGGGATTTCCTCAATTTACACAAATGAGATGGATGATTAGAGTCAACAAAACCAGGCGGCTGGACCATATAGACATTTTCATGGATTGTGCCATGAAGAAAAGCATTGTTAATGTCCAATTGACGTATTGGCCAACCATGAGTCATGACAAGATACAAAACAATTCGTATGGTAGTAAGTTTGACAACCGGACTGAAAGCATTTGAAAAATCAACACCAGGGCCTTGGCAACTAAGCGTGCCTTGTACCTGTCAATAGTGCTATTGATGGTTCATATCATCACTATAAGCTGAGCCTATCAGAGAGGACCACGTGGCCACAAAGGACCAGGTCGTCCTCGTATCGACCTAAACAGATTGACCTGTCGAGTATCGATAAAAGGCCTCTTAGTTGAGCTTGTCGGGAGATACCGCGTGAACCCGTGGTCGGGCACTCAAACACCGACCCGACTACTGAGATACCATGTGACCAGAGACATGCATTGATATTCTGACATGACCAACCCCCTGTCGAGTCAGTCACTCCATGCGCCTAGTGCCAGTCTGGTGATGGAGAGGGATCATTTAATGTACTTCACATCCAAAGCCAGGTGTCGCCTTACCCCTTGATCCGTGATAAATAGCCTGGTGATGGAAACAGATCAATTAATGTGCTTCACATCCAAAGCCAGGTGTCGCCTTGCCACTTGATCCCTGATAGCCAGCATGGTGATAAGGAGGGATCGTTTAATGCGTTTCAGTTCCACCATTGGGAAAAGAGGAAGATAAATATCTCCCATCTGGGAAGACTGAAGGAGGGATGATCTCTCTTTCTCCCCCTTATAAATACTCTTCACATGCACTAGGACAAAGGTAATAAATATTCTCTTCTTGAAACTCTCCATCCTTATCTCCACTCTAAGAACACCTCTAACTTAGCCATCGGAGGGGGTTCAACTGGTATCGACTTAGTTCGCTCATATTCTGATAATTGCTCAAAGTGTGCAGGTTGCCTCCAGAGAGCAACTCAACCACTCGATCAGGGATACGCCCTAACTTTGACCCAAGTAAGGCCATCTGCACAATGGGGAGGACACCCAGCTTACATTTGGCGCCGTTTGTGGGAATTTTTGCGAACAGAAGTCGCATCCCCTCATCCAACCGAGCTTCAACGCAAACAAAACCAAGCCATGCTGAAAAGTCAACATCTTAGAAGGAAGGTCTCCTTGGGTACAGCCGGGAGAAACGCCCAGAGGTGGAAGAAGGAGAAAATGAGGACGGACCGTTTGAAGAATATGGAAGACAAGATGAACCGAATCCTGAGGGGCGTAAAGGATGTACAGAATCTCAGCAACAGCCTCCGCGCACAGAATGAAATACTGCAAGAGAGCCATGCCGAATTGGTAGAGAAGGTGGGCGCACAACAGGACCAGGAGCCGATCGGTACCGAGGATACTAGAGGAACCTCGTCTGCGTCAACGGAGGCTGAGACATCAGAGCGAGTAGCGACCGAAGCAAGGAACATACTAAAGGAGAAGAGAGCCTGGCGGGATGGCAACAAACGCAAGGAACATAACTGTTTTGTTATCTAATTACGTATATGGGATACTTTGGTTTTAAAGAATGGAATGTCAAGCATATAAATTTGATTAAATATATAAATATGTATGTGGGTATTTGTATGGGTATATTTGTAGACTTGTTTCCAGGTTAGGTTTTCTGAGCATGTGCATTGAGACTGCTCTGCACATGTATGGATATTTGAATGAGGTTTGAAATTGAGATTGGCTATTTGGAAATTACCGGCTTAATAGATTTTGTGTTAATGAGATATTTTGGTGGGTTTAAATTTATGATTTTACAAAAAGGATTTAAATAAACAAGTTTATATTGTTTTCCAAGAAATTGGAGAAGAATTATTTACATGGTTTTTTTTCCTTATCGTATGTTATTGCATGAGCGTACTGAAGTGAATTATTTTCAACTATCGGTTGGTAAATATGTACGTATACAAAAGAACCTTGTTGCTTAGTGTTTTGACAATATTTTATAAAACAAAGGGGGTTATTTATGTTGAATATAATTTATGTTAAACACTTTGTTTTTCGTCCACTCACATTTTTTGTTTTGTGTCTCCAAGTCCTAGATTCCGAGGTCGAGACCACCACGTCGAGGTATCATCATTGTCTGCTCCGTAAGAATGTTCTTCTTTCACTCTCTACCTTTATTCTTTCTCGAGTTGTAAACTTAAATCTTTAGTTGCTCTGTATGCTCGTTGAGAGTGGGTAGAGGGCATGAGGCCTATTTCTTTAATCTTAATTGTTGTGTGTGCCTTTACCTCGTCCGTGTCAATAGAGGTTGATACATCGAAGCGAGAAGCTCGTATAAGGTAAAGGCCTGGTTCAGAACTAGTGACACCGAAGAGGATGTCGACAGCATCACCTCCAAGCTTAGAGATCAGGTCATCGGAGAGTTAGGGAGTGTCTGGGATCGGCTCGGGCAAGAGGAGAAATAGAAAATGCCCAGAGGACCGGAGTTCACCAAGGACGAAATCCCACTACCATATACTCAGGACTTGCTAGATGCCAGGGTAGTGGGAGACTTGAAGGCCCTAAAGATCCCCTTATACAACGGGATGATCGACCCATATGACCATCTAGATAATTTCCGTTATGCCATGGAGGGACGTGGCGCAAATGAGGCAACCAAGTGTCGCCTATTCCTAACATTGCTCAAAGGCCCCGCCACGAGTTGGTTTAAGCGACTCGCCCCGAAATCAATCGGTTCTTTTGCAGAACTCAGAAAGGTTTTCCTGGAAAGATACATGATCATTTCTGAATGGCTGTATACCGCAAACGACTTATCGACGGTCCGACAGCGACCCGATGAAAAGCTCAGGGACTATTACCCACCTCTTGGACGGACGAGCCCACTTGCCTCTTTCCGCTCTCTCTCTCTTCGGCTCTTCGTCAACCCACATCTCGGGCTAATTGCTCATCAGCTCATCTTTTTTGCGCTCCACGGATAGGAACCCTAGCTACACTAGTCGCCTAGCTCCGAGCCACCAGCCGATTCACTAGATGAGCCCTTCTTGGCAAGCTTCATCAGCCGAGCTTGCATAGCTAGATCGCTCCGACTAGGCCTCATTGCTGTAAAATACAACTTTACGTCATTAGGATCAACCACACTAATAAGGCTTATCAGACCCTTGTTGGCAAGCAGTATGTCTGCGACTTTCTTGATACTAGGCAGGGAGAGCACTTGGTTAACTTGATCCTGCTCGACTGCTGATAGCTCCACTCAATCCAATTACTATAAAAGTAGCAACAAATGTCAAGATCAATCAAACGTGTATATATCAACACGACCCACCTTATGCAACATAGCATAAAAAAAAAGTGGGGGGGGGGGGGAGGAAGTATATCTAAATGAATCCTGCACGTCAACTGGACCTAGCTTTCTAAAGCGCCTCTATATCCTAGGTAGTCTTGGCTCTACCCCTTCAGAAAATTCTCACGCACCCGATGCTTAGAACCAATTCGGTTTCCACATCTTCTGGGATGAATGATTACTTTCAATTACCTTCCCAACCGCACTTTGGTTTATGGACTTGGTATGGATTTCTCTTCAGCAAAAAACAGTGCAGTATTTGATTTATGGTCAGCTCTGAATTATGCACCCGCTGCTATAACGCCTGGACACTTATGGTCCTATACACGTTCGGATTCATTTGATGTGGGGCTACACCAAGCCGACTAATCCATCCTTGAAGAAAGGGAGACAAGGGCAGCCGAACCCCCTGCTTGAGCATATCTGCACACAAGGTCACCCACCCAATGGGGGACTTGCTTGGCTTCCCATCTCTAATCGGCGCCTTTAAGCCTAATACTGCTCGGTATAGCATATTCCTCCCTCAAACGATCTAGCTTTTGCTGCGTCATCATGCTTGGATGTTCATCAGCCAACCACTCTCACTCTGCTAATTCCGTATCTACGTTCAATTCTATCACCCCACCTGAGCCTGAGGCTACCACCATGCCTTCATTTCTGGCTTCAAACCTACTGCCCCCTTCACCTTGGTCGGCATGCGCTACATCCTCGCCTCCCTCACCACCTGACCCAACTACGGCAACCGTGACTTCTCCCCTGCCTCTAGACTCACTACCACCTTCACTCTGGTCGGCATTCTCCACTTCCTAACCTCCTACCCTTCCTCCAGCCCCTAGGTACTAAAAGTTTCCATAGAGACCGATGGGCATATCCTCGCCCATTTGCTTGGCTGCATCATACATTTCGTCCACCATGTCTACATCATCCACATCATCCCTAAAGGCTGACCCACTGCTCGTCGTATCTTACGAATCAGACATATCGGATCGGCTCGACATGTTTGCACCTCTCACAATACTTCAAACACAATCAAGGAAGGAAGGGGTGAGGGCTAAAAATCAAAACACACACCAACCCAAGAAAAATGACGAGCAAAACACCAAACCCAAAAAAACAAGCAACTCGAATCTGACCTTCTGGAAAACAAAAGGAAAGGAAAGGAAAGTGGACCTTACCAAAAAATCCTCGGAAACGGTGCTGTGTCGAACTTCACGACCACTTACTCCCCTCTGCAACAATGGCGCACCAAGGAAACTGCTCGAAAAATTGCTCAAGCTCTCAAACTAAAACAATGGCGAAATATGGCAAAGGAAGGTTGCTCCCCCTTTTATGTATCGACGACCGAGCATCCCCAATGTCCACACATCAGCTACCCCAGCTAGGATGGCCACACGTGGCAGCACGACAGCGCCTATCAGTTGAAACGACGAAGCACGCACCAATGCAAACTCTCGCAAGTTCTAACGTCATAAGCAATTAATATGCCACCTACTCAGCCAATTAACCATCCCATAAATCTTTCGTAGAGGAGCCCTACTCGGCTGGGAACTTGGGGAGCTACCTTACCCAACCTCTGTAGTATGGCCACGTCATTTGAAAAAGGCTCGGCTCACTCAAAAATAAAATCCAAACAACTCTTCACCCAAGTTCGGCTCCTTGAGTTGAGAGTTGGGGGGCAACTGTTGATGGTTCACATCATCATTATAAGTCGAGCCTATTAGAGAACACCATGTGGCCACAAAGGACCTGGTCGTCCTTGTACCGACCTGACCAGATTGACCCGTCGAGCATCGATAAAAGGCCTTCTAGCCAAGCCTGTCGGGAGATACAACATGAACCCATTGTCGAGCACTCGAACACCAACCCAACTATTGAGATACCGTGTGATCGGAGACATGCATTAATATTTTGACATGACCAGACCCCTGTTGAGTCAGTCACTCAATGCGCTTAGTGCCAGTCTGGTGATGGAGAGGGATCATTTAATGTACTTCACATCCAAAGCCAGGTGTCGCCTTACCCCTTAATCCCCGATAAACAGCCCGATGATGGAAGGGATCAGTTAATGTGCTTCACATCGAAAGCCAGGTGTCGCCTTGCCACTTGATCCCTGAGAGCCAGCATGGTGATAAGGAGGGATCATTTAATGCGTTTTAGTCCCGCTATTGGGAAAAGAGGAAGATAAATATCTCCCCTCTGGGAAGACTTAAGGAGGGATGATCTCTCCTTCTCCCCCTTATAAATACTCTTCACTTGCACTAGGACAAATGTAATAAATATTCTTTTCTTGAAACTCTCCATTCTCTTCACTCTAAGAACACCTCTAACTTAGCCGTCAGAGGGGGTTCAATTGGGATCGACCTAGTCCGCCCCTATTCTGATAATTGCTCAAAGTGTGTAGGTCACCTCCAGAGAGCGTCCCAACCACTCGATCATGGATATGCCCTAACTTTGACCCAAGTAAAGGCCATTTGCACAACTGGGAGGACACCTAGCTTACAAGTGCCACCAGGGTGTCGTTTGATACGAAACATCCACTTACAACCAATAAGATTTTGAGAGGGGAGTGAAGGAATGAGCTCCCATGTACCATTGCGAATTAACACATTGAACTCATTGGACATTTCTTGTCGCCAAAGGGGATCCTTGACGGCCTGGGAAACACATGTTGGTTCAATGAGGAGAGAATGGGGTGTTTAGTAGCAGTCATAGCATAGCAGGGATTAGGTTTGCGGATACCTGCTTTGGCACGGGTGACCACAGAATTATCGGCGAGCACAAGAGGTACGGGGGGGTTGGGAGGGTGTGGGTCAGAGGATGGAAAGGTGACAATAGTCCTATGAGGGTTTCTAGTGTATGTATGAATTGGGCTGAGATGGGGAGGTGGCTAAGCTGGGTTAATTTGGGGTGGAGAATGTGTGGGTAAGGTGAATATAAGTGCGGTGGAGGTAGGGGCCGAGGCATGGGGGTTGGGTGACAATAAGAGAGGAGCAGTAGTAGCAGCAATGGGGGCCTGGGGAACGGATGGTGACGGCTCTGATACGGGGGCAGATGCTGATGATGATGATGATGTGACATGTGGTGGCAGCGAAGAAGAAGCAATCGGCGCAATAGGTATGGTGGTTGAGTGTACGGGAACATGAGTAATTGGAGAAAGAAAGGAGACCCAAGTGTGAGAGTTATGAACAGTGACCTGGGGAATGGAGGAAGGGAGGTTGGCAAGAGGAAAAGTGGACTCATCGAATTGAACATGCCGAGAGATAAAAAGTTTTTTGGAGGAAAGATCAAGACAATGAAAGACACTTTGATTAGATGAGTCACCAAGTAAGAGACATGGGTGGGAATGAGAAAGTAATTTATTTGAATTGTAAGGACGTAACAAAGGAAAACACAAGCACCCAAAGGTACGAAGACGAGAGTAATTAGGCTGTTCATCAAATAGTTGAGTGAATAGGGAGAGATTGTGGAGAAGCGGAGGAGGCATGCGATTGATAAGATAGGCAGCTGTTTTAAAGGCATAAGACCAATAGGTGAGAGGTAAAGAAGCTTGATGAAGAAGGGTGAGACCAGTTTCAACAATATGACGATGTCGTCATTCAGCGACTCCATTGTGTTGCGAAGTGTGAAGTGGTGTAAGAAGATGGGTGATGTCATTGGAGGAGAGAAAATGTTGAAATTTGATGAATTCTCCCCCACCATAAGTGTATAATCCAGTGATTTTTCTTTTGAAGTAATTTTTGACAAGTGCCTTGAAGGTGATAAAAGTGGAAAACACATCAGATTTCTTTTTAAGAGGGTAGAGCCATATGTATTTTGTAAAATGGTCAACAAAGAAAACATAGTAGGAAAAACCATCACTATAAAAGAGGTCGAATGGACCATGACTGGTGAGAGGCGAAGTACCAAACGGGAGCCGATGGCTTTTATGACATTGACACGAATGATAAACGGACTCGGACCACTTGGAAGACACATTAATGGAAGACGAACGAAGAACTTGTTGGAGAGTTTTGTGGCTGGGGTGACCAAGAAGACGATGCCAGAGGTTGGGAGAGACCACTACACCCACCTTAGCCTGCGGTTGACAAAAAGATTTGGGAGAGCACTCGTACACATCATCCTTATTCAGGCCTCGAATAAGAACTGCTCCCGTGCTCAGATCCTTGACATGAAAGAAATCAGGAAAAAGTTCAATAGATGTATTATTTTGTTTATTAAATTTAGAAATATAAATAATGTCTTTTTGCATAGAAGGAACATAGAGAACATTTGATAAGCTAAAAGATTGGAAGGATGAGAAGGGTAAAGTGGTTGAATCGACATGAGTGATATCCAAACCTGAACCATTATCGATAATTATTTCATCAGGACCATCATATGTAGAGGCACTAGAAAGAGTGTTGACATTGGAGGTAACATGGTGAGAGGCACCGGAATCAAGCAACCATGTTGGAGAAGAGGTGGACTGGCCATGGGTGGTAGGATTGGCCACTGGCTAACTGTGAGGTCCAAATTGGAGTTGGGGGCAGCGTTTGGCACTATGACCTTGAGTGCCACACCATTGACAGAAACCACGATAACCTGTGCTGGTCATGTTGGTAGAGCGGTGAATATTGTTGGTGAAAGATGGTTGGGTGGGCCCGTAGGAACCACGAGAATTGTTGTCAATGGAAGATGTGTGGGGGTGCCTAAAGGAACCACGAGAAGGGTTGCAAGAGGTGATAAGGGAGATGACCTGTGATGAGACGGAAGCAAGAATCGCATGAAGGAGGAGTTGTGTTGGAAAAATGGCTCACATTAAGGTTGCAAGTGAAGGAGGAGGCGACCGGTCGCAAGGGAAAAGCGACCGGTCGTTTTGAAGCAGATTCGAGGTCTGAAGAAGAAGCTGGAACTCGAGGCAGGCGACCGGTCGCCAGGTAGTTGCGACCGGTCACTTCCAGGTAGATTGCAATGCGACCAGTCGTCAGGATCGTGTGACCGGTCGCCAAACATGCTGTGTCGTTTTTCATGCGTTTTTCAAGGTGACTTTCACATGTGCTTGTTCCCTACCTAACTCCAAGTGCCTCCAAAGTGTTTTATGGGTTCTAGGAAGTTTGGCAACGTGCCTTAGAAGCTAGAACACCATTAAATGTTGTTTGTTGACTTGTATTAAAGGTTTTCTAGATAGGGGGACAAAGGGTGCATGCTTTATGGCTTGTTTTCTTGTTTGCCTAACCTTTTGTTTAGGTGGGTGGCTGATAGCAAGAACGTGGAGAAGTTATTGCAGCCCTCTACAAAGTCCAAGGCCTGTCTATAAAGAAGATGATACAAGGACAGCAAGTGTGGGTGTTTTTACTTCTCAAGGAGTGGACAAGTAGCTGGGAGCTAGTGTGTCCAAGAGAGGTGTAACTTACCAAGGGAGGAAGAGAGAGAGGGTAATCAGTTCAAGTTTGGAGCTGAGTTGAGTCTTGAAAGTCTAGATACCAAAGGGGGGGGAAACACCAAGGGTTGTGAGAGTGTTCACAAGTGCATCAAAGTGTTGAGCAAGGGAAGAGAGAGAAAAGAGAGCTTAGGAGAGAATAGAGTTCTAAGGGGGTTTCTTTGTAAACCAAAGTTGTAACTTATTCTTTCATTAGTTAATTTCTCAAGGGGATCACCAAGAGGATGTAGGTAATTGCTGAACCTCTATAAATTCTTGTGTCACTTTGTGCTTGGTTAGTTTCTCAAGTGTGTGTGTGTGATTCATCCATCCTTGTGTGTGTCACAAAGTCCATCAACAACAAGATCATTAGGGGAGTGAGTGAAAGTGTTTGTCCATTTTCACAACAAGTTGATCTTGCCGAATCCAAAAGGTGTGAAGCACGGTTTGAGTGGCTGATGTAGGGGTGGGCACGGTACAGTATGGTACGGTATTGAGCCCATACCGCTACCGATACCGGAAATTTAAATCGGTATGGTACGGTATGGGATTATCGTTTGTCAAAATTCGTACTGTACCATACCGTGCCAAATCGGTATCGGTACGGTATCGGTACCATTTCGGTACCAAAATGACACAACTAAAAAATGAACCAATTCAATACTCAACATATTCATTCACCAAAATAAGTAATGCCTAAGTTACAAATTCAAATATTCAACATATTCAATATCCAAATCAACCAAATCCAAATCAACCAAATCAATATTTATCCATCAACAGATTCATCAAATCCAAATGGTTAAAACTCATGCCTTATGGCTTACAAACCAAAATAATTAAAATTATGGAGGAGAGTGAGGGTTTGGCTTTGGCGCTTGAGAGGCAAGTGAGAGACAGAGAGAGAATGAAAATAAATAAATTATGTTTCAATACTATTCGGTACGGTACGGTATTGACCGGTACCAAATACTTGATACCGATACCATACCATACTCTATTGGTACGGTACGGTACGGTACCAAATATCTCTCCATCCCAAATGAAACGGTATGAAATCGGTATGGTACGGTTCGGTTAGGGTACGGTTTCGGTATTTCGGTTTTAGATGCCCACCCCTAGGCTGATGGGCAGAGATTAGAACCATCCACATAACCCATAAGGTCGTGGCCGTAAAAGAGGGCGTTGAATTGAGCACACTAGGACGGGTAATTGGTGGGTGTGAGTTTCACGGGTAGTTGGGCTGTAGCATTGATTGTGATCAAGGTAGGAGTAGAGGAGTTGATCTCTGGTAGAGGGTTGGTCACAGAGGCATCAATGGCCATGGATGAAGACAGGGAAGAGAGGGATCAGGAAAAAAAAAATTCTTGTTGGAGTTTTTGGGTTGTGATACCATATAAGAGCTGAGATTAATTGGTATATTTCATTGATATGTTTACAAGTACAGGTCTATGATTTTATACAGTTTGAATACAATCCTAATAGGTAAATACAATCAGAATTGAATGACTAAATCAATCCTAATCAAACAGAATAGGAAAGACAGCTTAGCACATATCATAGTTGACTTTCATACGGAAAAGCCGATGGTGTGGTTGATGGAGCAGATTGTGTTGTTGATGAAGTGATCTCCTTTGATGTAGGAGATTCCCTAATACTGCATTCGGAGTAACTTTCCGATGTCGTTGTCATAAGCATAACCAACCCTACTAGGGGTAATTTACTCAAGGAAAGCCAAGTCATACACTGGGAGTAGAATCCACTTGAACATAATGTAGAAGAGTAGGAGTCATACCATGAGCAACATGGTACAAATTGGCTGGAATGGCCGGTCTCCTACATTCAGAGCATTCGAAGTAAATTTCTGATATCATTGTCATAAGCATAGCCGACCCTACTAGGAGTATTTTACACGTGGAAAGCCAAGTCATTGGCCCATCTCATGGCTACGCTTGGTAGTAGCAACAACCGCATTCATCATGCTTGTGCGAAAAGCACCCTTCTCAAGCTCATGAATCCCAGCAATGGTGGTTCCTCCTGGTGAAGCAACTTGCTCTTTCAGCTGACCTGGATGTTTTCCTGTTTTCATTACCATGGCAGCTGCTCCGTAGAACTTCAGCAGAACAAGAGAGACAGAAGGGAAAAGATATAAATCAGAGGCCTAGAATTGTTCATAACATGAGAACCAGCTCCTAAAGAATATAATTGCCAGGCAAAAGCGTGGCATATCATGAGCCTGCCTGAGGTTATAAGTGTCTATAGAGCAAGAAGAAACTAGGAGGAGCATTCTTGATAAAATGGAGGCATGGAAAGAATCACTGATAGGAATTTCTGACCACAAATGCACAAGCATACCCATTCACCCACAAAATACAGAGTCCATTTTAAAATTCATGAGTAGAATCATTATGCTGCTCTATAAGAACATCTTACATTCCATTGAAATTATGATCATCCAAAATGTTTTGAAACACTATCTCAAAGTTCAATCAACTTCATTTCTTACAAAATGATGTTCTGATCACTCAGATATTTGTGCATGTAAACCTATCAAATGCCTGCATTATTAACTCAAGAATAAGAAGCTGGAAGTGGCTGAAGAATGAAACAGAAGCTATTCGTTGCTAAAAGTCACTTTCTAAATAGACAGTGAAAAATCCGTACGTTTGTATAACCCGTCACTACAATGTGTGTTCTGTGAATCCAAAGTAGAAGTCTGAGCTTTTTAGCTATCTCATTTAAGGCCTTGAATTGTTTTCAGAAGCATATATCGAGTACCCAGCATAGACAAATCTTGGAGAAAGATAATGGAGTGTCAAGATATATATAACGTTACAGCTTATAATACACCACTAGATTCTTAAGATATACATAACAGTTTCCACTTACAGCTTGAGCAGCAAGACTCAATGCAATTTCTCGTGGTAAGCCTGCGGCTACACCTCCATCAGCCATAGCTTCTATTGCTATATATACAAATGCCGTACCAGCACCGCTGCAAAATTATCCAAACAAAAAGCCACTAACTTTGGTGAACGGCTATTGATGTATATGTCTCTACCCATTCAATTATGCGTTTTCTTTTTTGAAAATTGAAAGAGATGCGTATGCGAGCAGACACATCTATCTCAAGTGCATAACTGTTTAATTAAGTATATTAGCTCTCCGTCATTGTCAAACTTAGGGTTGGATTAGTGTTATACCTGTAGCTGCCTCACCAATGACAGAAGCAGTAGTAGGGACTACTCTAACAAATCGACCATGACCGACCCATTCCTGGATAGAATCTTTGAACAAATAAGTATTAAAAATATTAAAGTTCAGAAACTTGACTGTAAATTAATAATCTTTGAAAACTTTTCAAGCATATCACAGTAACGCTACCGACAGATAGCTTAAGGACAGAGAGGAAAGACTAGAAATGTTTGCATCGAAGTATTGGTTTTTTCTGGTAATGGATAGAACATGAGAAAATTTGTAAGCGATCATGATTCTATATAATTTGGCTTACTTTTCCGTCTATGATGACCACCGCTTTTACTCACTAGATATTTGATTCATCCTTACCTTAGTAAAAATAAACCAAAATGACACTTCAACATGAACATAATAGATTTGATAACAAAGGTATTTTTGGAATTGGTCAAGGAAAAAGCACTTTAGAATTGTAACAGTACTAGTTCAAAAGAATAAATTGTAACAGTGTAACAGATAACTGAAATATTCCAGAGAGAATTCATGAACGACCTAATGGTCTAGGCTGATTTTCACTGTGATAGTAAACATTATTCATTATTATGGAGTCATGCAGAAGCTCAATGCAAATATCAATTTATCCAGATCCATGCTTGTTTATGTATCCGATGAAAACCAACTCTTAACCTTCATTTCATAGATAAAATGCATATGTTTTCCAATATTAAGTTGCTATAAGATATTCCATAAAACCTGTATAGCAATTGGCAAAGTAGACAGGCCACATTGTGACTGATGATAACATCTACAAAGAGTCAATTGGCAAAGTAGAATTTAAACCGGACCGGAATTGTCTAAATATCGCAATATGCTTTGAGCATGTCTTACAGTTGAGACTCAATGACCGGCTAAGAGTGTGAATCTAGAGTCAGAGGACATGAACCTAAGAAATCATCATTTTGTAATGAATTGACTGCATATCCAAGATTACTTCCTTAACTGCATATCCAACAATCCAGTTTATGATAAAAAAAATTATAAAACTTAATAAGGATTATCAGTGATCAACAGAGCTTTAATAAGAATGCATGTCAAATTATTACAGGAGAGTAAAAGGCTAAGAGCATTAGTTGGCAGAGATGAGTGCCATATTTCATATTCAAATATGGACGGGAAAAGAAAACCAAGC
Organism: Prunus avium; assembly: GCF_965620075.1. NCBI lineage: Eukaryota > Viridiplantae > Streptophyta > Magnoliopsida > Rosales > Rosaceae > Prunus > Prunus avium. The sequence goes on along the minus strand of NC_142290.1, from coordinate 23,177,916 downwards.
GAAAGAAGGCGTACGTATTTGAGGTTTCACTGCGAAAATGATTACATCACACTCTTCAACTACCTGTCCATGATATTAATGGAAAATATTAGGGCGCATATTCCGTACAACATATTCGTATGGCGAAAACTGCCACACGAAACTATCTTCCTTTTTCATCAGAGCTACTGTCTTGTTTGTTTTTTTTTAACAGTCCCTTTGTAATTGCTTTTCTACAGTCCCCTTGTAATTGCTCTGGCTTTACACCCCATCTCTTAACTCTATTTGTTTTTCATTTGTGTCGCATTCAGCAAATAACAACAAATGAAGGTTCAGTTTTTATTGGGTAAATCAATGAATATATTGAAAACAAAGAACCAGCTACAAAGAATGGGAGGGCAGCAATCAAGAAACGGACCCAATTAACAACTAACACAAACTGATAGCCTCACTGCTGTGACCAATGGGCCTAACTCACGTCAACATTAAATGTTCAATTTTTGCAATAGTCCATAATGGAAAAATCGCATTATATATGTTCCATGATATATATGCATTGAATTTAACTATGACCATAAAGAGACATGTACCTGATGATTTTTCGGGAAAACCTTAATTCCCATGGATGTAAAATCCACACTGCTTTCCGGGTTCCGGTGTGCAGTGAAAATTCTTGAAGCTGGTAGTATCCCCTGCTTGACCAATCCGGTTGCAACACTTGATGCCAAGTTACCAGCCCCAATGAACCCCAACTTGAAGGCTTCCTTGTCAATTGGGTTGACTTGTGCTAGTGGTGACACTTCCTCACCTGTCATTTGGTTGGCTCTGTACCCAAACTGAATGCTCCCTCAGCAGCACCTGATCAGAGTAGGAAAAAGAAAGAGGTTCCTGTAGTTGCAGTGTGGTGTCGGTGTTTTTTTGATTCAGACCAAGACCCAGTAGAAAGACTTGGGTGTCTCTGTCACGGTTATGATAGTCAAGGTTATCTACAGAAGGAGACCAGGTTGGAAACTCAAGCCATAAAGAAGAAGACAGTTGTACACTTGTAATTGCGAGGGGCAAAGGCAATGATACTATATTGTGAATTATTTTGTTCGGCTTTTTTTTCAAATAAAAAAAATTGCAGTTTTGTTTTTTTAGTCCTTAAATTATATTTAGTCCCCCTAGTGTAATTGTAGTCCAATTATTTTTAGTTCAATATAAAATTAGTAATTATATGTAGTCCAATTATATTTAGCTAGAAAAACCATATTTATAGACCACTTTGTATACTACCACTTCTATAGTAGATATGGAGCTCATCAAAATATTAGGTCCCACCCACCGGCGGACCTATAGAGGAGAAAAAAAGCCATAGAGGTGTCGGATTTGCCCCTTTTGCCCCTTTGCTCTCTAGCCTTTTAAAAGGCGTTATCAAGGCCCACCTCATGGCTCACGTCGATGCGAGGTCTCCTGAAATCGATCAAGGCCCCAATCATTTGGCAAGTTACACGATTAAGGAGCACGCTATACTGTAAAGGAGTTGTAGAGGCATGTCGCTTATGGAGGTTTGAGGCGCTAGTTCACGAAGGAAGAACACAATCCTATTTTTCTTAAACGACGTCGTGCGTGTTTCAATAAAGGCTTTTTCTAAAAGTCAAACTCTGCCATTTTGGTGGAACAAGATTCCTTTTTCCTATCCAAATTGTGACCAAATTATTAAATAAATAAAAAGCGTACAGCCCAATCAGTTGTTCAAACTGAAATCTTGACCAATATGTTAAAACCCCACCAAGGGATCGTTCCCCACTTGCAATGAATCAAACACATGTTTTACAAATAAAAATAAAAAAAAGTATTGTGTGTTGTGCAAGCATAAAATCATTTAAGTATTTTTAGCTTTTGCTGTGAAGTTGCCAAATTCAAGTGTTCCACCTCCCATTTGATAACCACCCAGTATAGAAATAAGTGTATACACAAGAACAACAAAACGCTGCTATTTCCTCTTCCCATTCATACAATCCCATCCCATCTGTTTCTGTTTTTGTTTGAAGAAAACCTCAGAGATGATCGGAATGCAGTGCTTCTCCATTCGATCAAAGCTTTGCATTTCCAACTCTTTGAGGCATGTTTTCTTTTCCTCTTTTCGGGTTTTATTTCATCTTCAAAAGAAAATCACAATCAATGTTTTTGTTATATATTAGGTGAGGCCAATGATGGTTTAAACATGTTTTGCCTACATCGTTTGATTATCTCATTTGGATGAGATAATGATAAACTGAAAAATGTATATGAGGCCTCATCTCGTTTCATTTTCAACGTGCACGGAGTTTTCAGGATTTATTTCATTTAAAATTAATTCTCAACTTACTTAATTTTCAACATGTATAAGATATAATGATTTTGTGAATTGTGTGTAGTGGTGGAAATGTAAAATAAAATTGGTTCCCACTGGTTCTTCCATTCCAACAATCCCCAATCCAGAAGCATATTTTTTTCATGGTTGAGGATGAGTGTTGACTTTTTACATGGTTGAGGATGAGTCTGTTGACTTGTCTCTTGTCCTAACCTTAAGTCTCGCAGTCCTTGTGATGTCTCTTCCTCCAAGGATGGTACCGACATTAACCAATCTGTACAAAGCAAAATTAATCACCACTGTCTTTCATTTTCTCAGTTTGGTGGTGCAGTGTGTTTTTGTTTCCTGTCTTTTTCGTTTTGTTTTGCAGGGTGTACGTGTTTCTTTGCAAATTGTCAGATTGAAGTTGGTGGGATAGTCTTTCTCGCACCCGATGCCTACTCCAAATGAGAGTCTGATGGTTGCCGCCATTCCAAATGTTACAGGTGGCTTACATTTCCGATTGCGACCATACATCAGTTTGGATAAGTTATTTGCAGTTTGGCGGTTACTACAATACCAGATAAGATAAGTTTGACTTGTTTCCATTAACTGCTTCCTAGCCCCATAAGCCTGACTTCGGCCCATGGAGTATTTTATTTTGCTTCCTTACCTGATGGATGTGCTTTCGGGTTAGCCCTTGTTATCTTTGAATCGATGGTAACTTCATGGTAATCTGCACAAAATGCTCTTAAAAGTGATGCATTTGTCTTCGCATTTGGTGTTTTTTTGTTTTTTGTTTTCCTTATTAGGGTCTTCATTTGTCTAAGCCAGTGATATAGAAAATTCATTAAGTGGAAGGACAAAGACAAACCGCTGAGATTGGGGGGGCAAGCATGTGCTATGCCGATCAGCTCCCTAAGAGCATCTCTTGGAGAGTCTCCAAATTGTAGCTAAAATAGTTAGAAAGCTATTATAGCAAACCACTAAAGGATGTTTCCTCCAACAATGTTCTCTATTTTGGCTAATCTGAAATATTTTATTATTATTTTCTCTTTCTCTTTCTCCCTCTTTCTCTTACAAATCAAATATATTTATAAAAAAAAGAAAGTAGAAACTCAACCCCCACCAACCTCCCAAATGTCTCTATCTCTCTCTCCCTTTTTTTCTCTCCTCCTAGCCAAATTCTCCCTCCTCTACACCAAAAGTTGGTTCTCCAAAATAGAGAGCCAAGTAGGGAGTCTGCTGGAGGAGGATTTTCCTTCTTTTTAGCCAAAGTAGCTAGGAATGAGAGAATAGAGAGTCTGTTGGAGATGCTCTAAGACCTTGTGTGAAGAGCTTCAACAAAATATGGCTAGATAGTGGTTGGGGCAACATGAAGTTAAGAGGTAAGTTCATTGGGTCAGTTGATTTTTCAGTAAAACCTGCCAATTTATATCATCTTATTTTTGTTAATGAACATAAAATCAAGAAGAACATTTTATTATTGCTAATCTTATTCTACTTGTAGACCAATCTTGAAAATAGTATTTCAATCAACCTCTAATTCAGCAGATTGTACCAAGGGACAATATATAAGAATGTAACATTCTCCGAAAACAATTTCTATCCCCTGAGCTACGAAAAGGAAAGGCCAAAGTTAATCTGATATAAGAACATCACTATCACTGGCTCTGTAAAAACTCCCGGCTGCGTTTGGCAGCAGCGAGGACTGCATTCATCAATATTCCACGAAATCCACCTTTCTCCTGCTCATGAATGCCAGCAATGGTAGTTCCAGCAGGTGATGTTACTAAAGAGATTACCACCACAGCTAATCCCATGAAATCAGTCGATCCCCCCAAATCAGTATTGACAGACTCGATATCACAAGATCATTAATATATTAGCTAAAGATTGATTTGTAATTTATTCTGACATATATAAGATTAATGCTACTTACCTTGTATTGCTTATTTTCTGTAAATAGACTTGAGAAAGTCTACCTCCTGTACATGATATATACAGCTGTAATACATAGACCAAAATCATCTTGTAATACATAGTCTATCTCTCATCTTCCTTATTCTTCCTTCTTGAGTTTGTTTTCTTATATGGTATCAGAGCTCTTTGGAGCCAAAGCTCAAGAATTCCGATCCTACCCAATCAAATGGTAAACACACCCAAATCTAGAGAATCAAATAATATTAATGTGACAAGGCTGATTTCTGAAATGTCAAAACTTGCCTCACCTTCATTCTCATTCCTTTCCTTGCCCACCTCATTCAACATCTCATCTTTGTTTCCAATTCCTATGGAAAAAACCAACTACTTGAGTTGGAAATCTCAATTTCAAGATGTATTGAAGATGCATGGCCTTGCAGAGGCCATCAAGAAAACCACAGTTTCACCCAAAGTGCAAGAAGATGGTTCTGTGCATCCTGAATTAGCCAGAGATAAACTGGTCCTAAGTTGGATCAAGGCGACTTCCTCTCCTTCCATCAAGACTCTTCTCATCCCGTGCACCACCGCTCATCAAGCTTGGAACCTGTTGGGCAAGCGTCTCTCACCTCTTGCTAGTACCTGTGTGCGGATTCTTTGAGACCAAATTCGCACCATCAGAAAGGATAACAACACAACAATGACTAATTATCTCAACCATGCCAAATCACTCCTTGATTCCCTCACACAAGCTGGTGCAACAATGGATGACGATGAATTCGTCAGTTATGTTTTGGATGGACTTGGGCTTGCATACAAGGAGTTAGCCACCACACTTCACCTGCATCCAGATATTGGTTTCGACAAATTTTATGACCTTGCTTTATAAGAAGAACACTTACAAAAACGCATGTCACTTACCGTGGCTTCAGGTGTTGCTATGGCTGCTGATCGAACACCTAGCGAGTGTAATCCAAATCCAAATTATGCTGGTCGCAATCACAACCACTATTATAGCTCTGGAAGAGGTTGTGGGTGTGGTAGAAGTTGGCATCAAGGGCATTGTGGGTGAGGACAAGGGCGAACAGATCAGTGGGGATCGAACCAAGGCAATTGGCCTCACGAACGTGGTGATCAATCTCGCGAACAGCAGCCTGCACCAGTAGCCTCCTCTCACGTGACTCTAATTGATGGACGCCCACCGCTTCTTCCAAAGCCACTTGGCAATTCTCCAAATCCCCAATGACCTGAGGTAATATACTTTCGATGTGATAGGCCTGGCCACATAGCCTGTTTCTGTCTAGACCGTAGGCCTCATGCATACACGGCAGAAAATACAGCAAACCAGTCTCCTACTGCTGATTCGGCAAATCTCAATTGGTGCCTTGACTCTGGCGCTACTCATCACATGACAGCCAATACAGCATCTCTGCCACATGCCCAACCTTACATAGGTACTGATACAATTATTGTCGGCAATGGGAATCAGTTAACAATCACACATATTGGCAATACTAAATTGACAGGATTGCATAAGTCCTTAAACCTTAAGGAAGTATTGTGTGTTCTTGTGATACGAAAGAATTTGATATCTATTCGTCGTTTCTGTCGTGATAATGATTGTTTCTTTGAGTTGGATGCTAATGGTTTTCATGTAAACAACATCAAGACGGGGACGGTACTTCTTACTGGCAGTAGTTCCGATGGCCTTTATCACATTCAGGCAACCCCACACATTGCTCATTAGTTTGCATTCTATGGAGAGCGCATGACACAGGACGTGTGGCATGCACGACTTGGACACCCATCTCATTCAGTCTTTATTACCTTGTTGAATGAGTACCATTTATCCATTGATGGTACAATTATATCGAACAAAAATTGCCATATTTGCCCATTGGGAAAATCTTGTCGACTGCCCTTTGAATACAGAAAGCTTCATGCTCAATTTCCATCAGCACTTATACATCTTGACTTGTGGGGCCCTGTACCAGTTTCCTCAAATTTCGGATCTCGTTATTATTTGTCCATTGTTGATGATAACACTCGATTCACTTGGTTATATCCTTTGGCTAAGAACACTCGATTCACTTGGTTATATCCCTTGGCTAAGAAATCAGATGTTCTTCCTACATTTATTACATTAAAAAAGATGGTGGAAAATTGTTTTAGTGCCACAATCAAGCAACTGCAGATTGATGGTGGTGGTGAATTTACCAACAAATTATTCCTCACATTTTTAAGTGATCATGGCATATCGCATCAGATTTCCTGTCCATACACTCTCCAACAAAATGGAGTGGTGGAAAGGAAGCATCGACATATTGTTGCAATGGGGTTCTGCCTGCACGCCCAATCCCAGTTGCCTCCTAGCTTTTGGGTTGAAGCCTTCTCCACTTCAGTTTTTTTTATCAATCGCTTGCCAACACCTCAGCTTCATAACATGTCTCCTTAGGAGAAGCTCATTCATCGCCCACCGGATTATAAATTTCTCAAAAGCTTTGGATGTGCCTGCTTTCCTCACATGGTGCCATACAACAAGCATAAATTATCCTTTAAGTCTATTCCATGTGTGTTTCTTCGTTATGATGATCATTGTAAGGGTTATTGCTGTCTTGATCCTTTTTCAGGTCGCATTTATATATCTCGGAATGTGATGAGACAAGGTTCCCTTACAAGCAGCCCCAGATTACCTCTCCCTTGCACTCAAATGGGCTTCAATCTCTCTCTCTCTTACCGACCAGCCCATGCTTGCTGGTTTCCCTGATATCATGACCAACCCTTATCCCTCACCCACTCTCATTCCAGATTCTACCCAACTTAACTCCACCACAGGCCCATCACTTCATACTACCACCACAGGCCCAGCCTTTTCTTCTACCTCTCTAGGCCCCATAAGCTCGCCTCCATTAGAAACCCCACTTCCCGTGCCTCAATATCCTTCCGCATCATCATCACCACAGGCCACATATCCAACTGATTCTTCCATGGCACTCGACATCACAACCCCATCGCCACCACCTTCCACCACCCCAACCTCAGATTTTGACATAACCCAATCCTCATATTCCGACGACACCACCTCATTCCCTACCTAGCCTCCTTCTTCTTCACCTATTGACCCCTCCATTTTTCCAAATTCTCCTGATACCCCAAATCCTCCCAAAAACTTCAAAAGTCTCCACTCCATCATCCCGTTTGGTTCATAAACAAAACCCATCTACTCTAAGACCAACCCTCATCCTTTACCCTATGCTCCTTCTACTCAAGTTTCTGATCCCATGACCACTGAACCCACAAGCTTCACCCATGCCTCCAAACACAGCCACTGGTGAGATGCAATGCAAGATGAATATTCTGCACTCATGAAGAACCATACCTAGTCTTTAGTCCCTGCAACTTCACGTATGAATATTGTGGGGTGCAAGTGGGTCTTCAAAGTTAAACGGAAGGCAGATGGCTCAATTGACCGATACAAGGCTCCCCTTATTGCCAAGGGATTCAATCAGAAAAAAGGCTTTGATTATGAAGAAACATTTAGTCCAGTGGTCAAACCGGCTACCATTCGCACTATTTTATCTTTGGCTATTTCAACTGGATGTTTGTAATGCTTTCTTGAATGGGTACTTGCAAGAAGAAGTATACATGAAACAACCCCCTAGCTTTCATGATCACTCACGACCTCAGCATGTTTGTCAGCTCCACAAGGCTCTCTATGGCCTTAAGCAGGCACCATGGGCTTGGTTCCAACGTCTCAGTACCTTTCTTCTTGCTCAGCAATTTGTTCACAGTCACTCTGATGCGTCGCTCTTCATTCGTCTCTCCTCTTCCTACACGGTGTATATTCTAGTATATGTGGACGATATAATTGTCATTGGCTCTCAACCACAAAGTGTCCACAATTTCATTGATCAGTTATGTTCCACCTTTGACAGCCGACGAATGGGTGAGCTCAATTTTTTCCTTGGAATGGAAATCAATCAGTTCTCTGACCATTTCTTTCTTTCTCAGACACGCTATGCAGTTGATTTATTGAAACGATTTAATTTAACTGAGTGCAAACCGTGTCCCACACCATTGCCCTCTGACACTCGGCTCTCTTGTCTGGACGGTGATCCATTGCTTGATCCGTCCACCTATCGGAGTATGGTGGGTGGCCTCTAGTATCTTACCTTGTCCAGGCCTGATATTTCCTTCGCTGTCAACCAAGTGTGCCAGTTTATGCACAACCCTCGCACTTCCCACCTTCAAGTTGTCAAGCACATTTTTCGGTACATTAAAGGTACACTTGAGCAAGGTCTTGTCTTTCATCAATCTAATGATTTTTCCTTACGGAGTTTCTCTGATGCTGATTAGGCTGGTTCCGTTGATGATCGAAGATCCACCATTGGTGCTTGTATTTTCTTCGATCCTAACCTCCTTACATGGACTGCCAAGAAACAATCTACTGTCTCTCGCTCTAGTACAAAAGCCGAATATAGAGCTCTTGCCCATACTGCCGCCGAAATTCGATGGTTTGGTTACTTGTTTCGTGAACTTGGCATTCCCCTTCGCTCTGCCCCGTGCATCTATGTTGACAACCTTTCCACACTTTACATCCTATTTTCCATGCTCGCACTCAACATATCGAGATTGACTATCACTTTGTTCGCGAATTAGTTGCTCGGAAAGCTCTTCGTACCTCCTATGTTCCCTCCTCACATCAGCTTGCTGACATATTTACTAAAGGTCTCAGTCGTGATTGGTTTTCTCTTCTTAAATCCAAGCTTAATCTCCGCGTTGCTCCATTACGCTTGAGGGAGGGTGAAGAGAATACCACCACAGCTAATCCCACGAAATCAGTCGATCCCCCCAAATCAGTATTGACAGACTCGATATCACAAGATCATTATATATCCAAATTATTATGAAAACAAAAAAACAAAAAAATACTTTGGTTTAATATGCCAAAAGCTGCTAGTTATTATTTCTATAGGCAGCAGAAGTATAAGCATGGAGCACCTCATTGTAAGTTCATACCAGAAATATTCACTTATGCAAATAACAATGTGGTTCACAATGCAGAAAACAACTCTTCAGCTCTATATACTTCCCATGCCGGTAGGTAATGAACGTAAAAACAGACCAAGCACAGTTTGCAGATCCGTTAAAAATAATAGTACACCAGACATATTTCTTTTTTATTCTAAGTCAAGGAATAAACCATTGAAAGGAGAACAGAAGTACCTGATGCTGCCTCACCAACAGCAGAAGGAGTGTTTGGCATTACCCTAATAAATCAGCTGTTACCAGCCCACTCCTAAGGTAGATAGAACAATTCCGTTAACAGGTAGGAATCAAAGAAGAGTGGTAACTGAGAGACCTGCAGATCTTTCAATTTAACTCCAGCAGCAATTGAAACTAGCAGCTTCTTCAATTGGTTTGGCGTCGAATGGGGTTAGCGTGGAACGTAGAGATGCGATTTGGAGGCAGAACGCCCGATCGGACGATGCCTCTGGCGATTCTCTCCGCCATTTTACCTGCTCCGATGAACCCTAGCTTGAACGTGTCCGTGGGTATGGGTGACTCCTCCATGGCCAAATGCGACGTCGTATCAGAGTTAGATTCAGTTTGTTTTTAGCAACAGGCCCTTAGTCCATTGAAAATATCAGTTTCTGGACTTCAATTTAGTGTGTTCAAAGTTTTCATTTGGAGTTGGGAACCCGACGTAAATCTACACAGCAACTTGGAGCTGTTGTGAGGAATGGCAGCACATGTGCAGCAGCAAAGCCACATGATGTATAGCAACAAAAGAAGAATGGGTAGCAACTTTGGACAACCAGCAACTAAAGGAGATAGCAACCCACATGTGCAGAAGTCAAGCCAAAAGAAAGCAAAGAATGGAGCTGCACATTAGGATATATTGAACAAAGGAAGATTAGTTGAGTATAACGACTCGGAGGATGGGCAGCAACCAAAAGAAGAATGGAAAGCCTCCCAAAAGAGCAACCCACATGTGCAGGAGTAGCAGCAAATGAAAGAGAATAGAAAGAAGAAGAAAAAATGAGAACTACACGTGAGATGGCAGCAGCGAGTTGAAAGTCAAACTCTGCCGTTTTGGTGGAACGAACGAAATTCCTTTTTCCTGCCCAAATTGTAACAAAATTATTAAATAAATAAAAAGCTTACCAGCCCAATCAGTTAAAACTGAAATCTTGACCAATATGTTAAAACCAAATCATTACCCACTGTAGCCAATCGTTACCCACTTTCAATGAATTAAACACATGTTGTACCAAAAAAAAAAATTAGTCTCTCCGTATGTGCTTTCGCGTCTGTAAGAAATTTTTTAAAAAAAATTTAAAATTTATTTTAGAATTAAAAAAGATAATGGTTAGTTGTGTTCCATAAAAATAGGATCCATTATCTTTTTTTTCTTTTAATTTTAATTTTTTTAAATATGAAAAAGTGTGAATTTACTATATTATTCTCATTTAATTAATAATTTCAAATCTTAATGTTTTCATTAACCAAGAGCATTTTTTAATATTTTCAATGTTTTATCATTCTCTATCTTTTGCTTTATATATAGATAAATAAAGAAAAAAAATTGAACACATGTTGCTTCAATTTCGGGTAGAAAAGTCCGAATTGGATTTGATAGAGAATACAAATTCCAACAGTATTGTGTGGTATGGAAAGCATAAAAACATCAAAGTATTTTTAGTTTTTGCTGTGAAGTTGCCAAATTGAAGTGTTCCACATCATATAAAATTTATTTACACCTTCACCCAAATGAATCAAGTTGGTTCTGATTGGTCAGTCCATGTGTGGTCCGTTTTATATAAATTCGACAAACACCCAACATAGAAATTAAAGTGTATACACAATCAAAGCTCAATAGAGAAATATGGCGGATCTGTTCATCAAACAATCAAAGCAATATGCCAAGGCTCGGCCAGATTACCCAGAAGAGCTCTTTGAATATATTGCCTCCAAGACCACTTGCCACGACCTCGCATGGGACGTCGGCACCGGTAACGGCCAGGCTGCCGGATCTGTAAGTTTCTCTTATTTTCCAAGATTTTTCTTTCATTCCTTGTGAAGTTTCTATTCATTTCCAAGATTTTTGTTTCATTCCTTTCCTTGTGTATAAGTTTTCAAAGTCAGAGCCATACGAACATGAGAAAAATGTAGTTGAGAAAAACTAGAATCCACATGGGAAAACGGAACGGTGTCGTTTTCGTGGAGGTAACATGGGCCAGCCCATGCCTGTTTGGGCGGGCCTGAGTCCGTATTGAATATTTCGAAATTGTTTAACATTTTGAGTGACCCTATTTGCACTTCAAAACTGTCTTTAGACACCCATGACATCAAATTATTTTTTGCAGGCATTTCTATCCTCTTCACAAAACCCGTAAGATAAATTACACAAACACTTCCAGAGGTTTTAAGTTGATGTCACAAAATTTGTTCCGTTAATTTTCTATCGAAAATTGATGATTTCGTAAATAAATAAAAAAAACTTCATCAAAAGACAAATTTTCGACATATTCATTCATTTCTTAAGAAAATTGAAGCCTGATGGTGAGTCATCTTTTAGGGTTTCTAAACATATCTTGAGTCATCAATAATCGCCTGCATGCATAAGCCATAAATCTTAAGGAATTCTAGCCATGATCTCATAAGGAGTTAGCAGGCTTCCAACATAGTTTATGTCACCAATTTTCCAACATAAATTTCTCGCAAGCAAAAACATTTTGACTACATCTTGCATCATAAAGAGAGTAGAGTAGCAAGCTTCTAATATTTGGTCATTTCCATTAGTTCTTTAAGAATCAAATATAGTTCTTTAAACATTGCTATTTTATTTCTCAAATCCAACCATAAATATCCTTTCCATTGAACTAATTAAATTTCAGCTAGCTGGGATCTACAAGAATGTCATAGCCACAGATACCAGCCAAAAACAACTTGAGTTTGCAATCAAGCTGCCCAACATTCGCTATGAGCATACCCCTGCAGTTATGTCTATAGCTGAGGTTGAACAAAAATTGGCACCAAAATCAAGCATAGATTTGGTGATCGTTGCTCAGGCTCTACATTGGTTTGACCTCCCTACTTTCTACCAAGGCGTGAATTGGGTGCTGAAAAAACCCAATGGTGTCATTGCTGCATGGTGCTATACAGTTCCTCGGGTTAACAATGTCGTAGACACCGTCTTTGATCGATTCTATACCGTTGATGTCGACCCTTATTGGGATCCAGCGCGTAAATTGGTGGACAACAAGTATAGAAGCATCGATTTTCCGTTTGAGCCAGTGGATGGAGAAGAGAACACAGGACCCTTTGAGTTTATGACAGAGAGGTTGATGGACTTGGATGGTTTTTTCACATACATAAGGTCATGGTCTGCATATCAGACAGCAAAGGAGAAGGGTGTTGAGCTTTTGAGTGATGATGTGATTGCGGCATTTAGGGAAGCTTGGAATGATGGTGGAGATGGCAATAAGGCTGTGAAGTTTCCTGTCAATTTGAGGATTGGAAGAGTGGGGAATTAATTAATGCTGGCATCATCTTTTAAAAGCCTTGAAGACTGAAAAGTACTGTAACTTTCGAATAATTTGTGATGCATGCACATGGTTGGAGAATAATGTGATATTCTTCCTAAACAAGAGTATACTTGGTTTTAGAGTACATTTGCCTCAATGCCATCTCAATTAGTCAAGAAAAGCTGTTGTATTTGCTTTGATGTAGGGCAAGTGATAGATGAGTTTGGTCTTTGTTAGCAAGTATCAGTAAACGACTTAGATTATTGGATCACTATATTAATATAAGGCTTATTTGTTGAAATACCCCATGTCATTTGCTTTTTGTCTCAATTTACCCCCTGAATGTTTAATTGACTAAGTGTCCCCCCTGTGCTTTACTTTTGTGTCGCACGTTACCCTATTTCGTTGGTTTTGTAAAAAAAAACAATTAAGTTGCTGATGTGGCATGGGTATTGTGGTAATTTTAATACTTAAAAATTCTGAAAATAAATAAAATATAAAAACATGATTAAACACATTTAAAAAAGACTAAATTATTTAAAATGTCTTAAAATTATATAGAAACAAATAATAAAATATCTGATCATTTTAATTTATATCCTGCTGTGCAAAAAGGAAAAATTAAATTAATAATTTTCATTTGGGTGTCTTAATCAATTTTTCTCCAGAGAAAAAGAGCCCCAAGGCCAAGGTCTTAGATAATTATTATCATTCAACACCAAATCCAAAGCCAAACCTTTACCCCAGCCCATTAGCCCAACTCTCCAAAGTCAACCACACTTGGTATAGCCAACATAGTGCTTGATTTATAAACACCTTACTAAAAGTGTGGGTTTTCGATGTGGGACAAAAAACTCTTCATTCGGCTTTCAAACTCCAACATTCGCTATGAGCATACCCTTGTAGTTATATTATTGTATCAATATATTAATACATGTTTTGAAGTTGCACCTAGTCAACCGATGAAGTTATTTTGTGATAATTAAGCTGTACGTGATATTGTTCATAATCCGGTGCAGCATGATATGACAAAACATGTTGAGGTTGATAGGTTCTTTGTTAAGGGGAAGTTGTAGGATAAAATTGTCGAAGTGACTACAATCAGGAAGGAAGACCAATTGGCTGATATACTTATGAAGGCTGTATGAAGTCATGTTTTCTCAAAGTTTTTAGACAAGTTGAGCATGACTAATATCTATGCACCAACTTAGGGGAGAGTGTTGACTTTTGTATTATATTTTAGGTGATTCCTTGTAATATTAGGTTTCATAGTATAGTCATGTAATTACTCCTTGTAATAGTGGGATTAAGATTATAACAATATGTGTATATATATATATATATATATATATATATACATATTTTAAAAGTTTTAACCTTAACCATTAAGACGCACGGTTATAATGTTTTGCCAGGTACCCAACCTTTAGCTTTAATTTATAGGATTTATTACAAGATCACAGGCACCAACATTAATTTTCAAGCCTTAAGTAAAAGCCCAAAAAATCAAACACTTTTAATTCAGAGTCATACATGCGTGGCATTGCTTGCTTTCACTGAACTAAGATTTCTGTAAGTTCCAATTAATATTATTTTCTGTGTTTATTTCATAGTCCTTCAAATTCTAATTTATGTTAGTCCAATTATTTTCATTAATCTATATTCTTTATTTAATTAAACTTAGTGCTCTCATAATTTTTTATTTGTATAATTTATTCACCTACGTTAATCTTCTTTTAAGTTTTTGATTAATTTATTAATTTCAATTTGCATTTATTCATTAATTTATTTTATTCATTATTTCTCTATTTTTATTTTTTAGTTGCTCAAGTCATCTTCCAAGTCAATTACTTAGGTCATACTCTCTATTCTCTTCCGTAGCTAACAAACCCATTTCCTCTTCCATGTCTTCAAAGTCTTCAAATTATTGAATGCACAAACCAACTCTCTTAAAGTCAAGTTTCCACTATAACTAGTTAAAAATCCTTTTTATTCTAGTTCTTCTAGAGTATAGGTCCTAGTTTCCCTTTTGGTACGTATCAGAGCCGTAAGAGTTGAATGTATTGATTCTAAGTCTGCTACTCATATTGCCCAAGTGGCTGATTTAAGTTTTCTGAGTTAGCAAGTCTCCCAAGTTTCTTTTAATTTAGTCAGTCTCCAAAGTTTCTTCCAAGCCTACTCCTAGTTATCTAAGTCCTTAGGTTCCCCTCTCTCAAAAGTCTGTAAGGTGAGACCTTTTTACCAAACAGTAAGTCCCAGGTAGAGGCATGAGCGGTTAGGCATGAGAAGGTGAGAGAGAGAGAGTAGCTTATAGGTTCTTAGGTACCTTAGAGTCAGTCTTAGGAGTTACCCAAGAGTCTTTCTATTTTAAAAGTCATGTAAGAGTCTTTCTAATTCAGTTAATTTAGATTTTTCACGTAAGCAAAATGAGTCACTTATTTAGAACCAATTCAATTAATTCTTCTAGTTCTAGAACCAGTTTGGACCCAGTTCCAGACATAATTAATGAAGAAGTTTTAGAATTTGAGTCATCTAGTTCAGAATTACACTGTAATGATTGGAATATTCCTAAAGTCCCTAATAAAGAAATTTATAAGCAAAAATGGTCAATTAATGCATTTAGGCAAACTACGCATATTAAAACAGTAGAACAAGTCTATGCCCTAGGAAAAGAACGTGAAACATGCCAATTACTTAACCTTGATGCTATTAAAAAACATATACAAGAAGGTAATAATTTTCTGCATATAGGTTTAGTTCAAGTCGTTGTTAAGCCCTTAACTAAACTAGGTCTTAAATCTGCAATATTATTAAGTTTAAGAGATGCTAGATTTAAGGATTTCGAAGAAGGAGTTTTAGGGAATTAGGAACACAAGGTTATGACCAAACACCATGGCTTAATCATACTTTAGCTAGAATCAATCCGTTAATCTAATTGAACTTGGGAACTTATCTGCTTGAGTTAGTTATTTCTTTCTTCCTTGTTTTATTTATTTCCTTTCTTTTTCATTTCTGTTTTGTGTAGGGAAACTAAATTGGATCATTCAATCACCAATCCCTGTGGAATCGACCTCGCACTTACATACGCTAAACTACCAACGGTTCGTGCACTTGCGAGTATCACAAGTTGAGGATGCAGCTTAATCCATTTTGGTGCAGCTGAAATCCACACAACAGGAATCATTGAGTCAAGTCTATGCCATGGTCCAGTCCATTTTGATTGTTATCCAGATTTTACTGTAAGCCTTAGTGATCCACATATTTTAAAAGTTTTAACCTTAACCATTAAGACGCACGGTTATAATGTTTTGCCAGGTACCCAACCTTTAGCTTTAATTTATAGGATTTATTACAAGGTCACAGGCAGCAACATTAATTTTCAAGCCTTAAGTAAAAGCCCAAAAAATCAAACACTTTTAATTCAGAGTCATACATCTAATGCTAATATTACTGTCCCTAAAATGATTAGGTGGTCAGATGTCAATTTACCTAAAGAATGGTTTTTAACCACTGAATGCCCCCCTAAGCCAATTCAACGTAGTTTAAATGATTTAGACTATGTTCAACCATATTTAGATAGTACGGTTAAAATTAGTTTTGATAGGCCAGTAAAGTCAACAGTCCAATTAGAACAATTACCTACACCTAGTCAATCTTTTAAGCTTCCAGCAAGGCATTCGTTGGCAGAATCGTCTTCAATAACAGAGCGAGATTTAGAAGCTGATAAAGCCCTAATAGATTTCAAAATTAATGAATTAAGAAAAGCCAATCAAGTAGTTCAACCAAGTTACAATAGAGCCCCTACGGCACCTCCTGAGCCAATGAAACCAGAGTCACCTACTAAGTCAGATATGCAAGATTCCACTTTTGAAGTTTACAATTGCGATGCCCAATTAAGAGTTCTTAATAAACAGTTTAAAATTCATTGGTCAAAATTAGATGCCCATTTCCAAGCTCCTGAAAATGCCGAAAGGAAAGCCAAGTATCATGATTCTTTCCCCCAAGCTCAAAGAAAAGAAATTTTCAATGAATGGAAAGAATATCTCAAAGCCACTAGGTCCAAGTCACCTTATCTAGATTATGTAGAAGCCAAATATCTAGGTCAAAAGTTAGTCCAAAAGTCAGCCCAACAATGCGTAAAATAGAAGAAATGTTTCGAGAATTAACCCCAGTTAAACCAAAGCCTAATAAAGATAAAGACAAAGGAAAGGAAGAAGAAGCCTCAGTTAAAGTCTTAAGTCTTGATGTTAATTCTGATAGTGAGTCAATCATATCTGTAGAATCAAGCCAAGGTTTAGATTCAGAAACTAGTAATATTTCTAAGATTGAGCAAGCCTTTAGTAACTTACAAGTTAATCGAGATGCCCAGAGTCTTAAGGTTAGTCGTCTATTAGGTAAAGTTAGTCCTACTAGTCTTACAAAAAATTGGTACCCTAAGTCTACGCCCCTAGATGTCCAGTTTGAAGAAAGAACCCAGAGTCAGTTCTCAGTGTCTTCTGACAAGCTATACGAATGGAATATCGATGGCCTGTCCGAACAGGAGATACTTAATAAGTTACAGCATATGTCTATGGTAGCCAATAGTTATGCCACTAATCACCAGTTAAGACAGTCAGAAATAGTTTCCCTTTTAGAAACAGGTTTTACAGGAACACTTCGTTTCTGGTGGGATAAGCATCTCACAGAAGACGCTAAGCTTAGAATAATCCATGCCTTTAAAACAAATGAAGAAGGTTACCCTATTTTAGATGAAAGAATAGGAACAAGCATAGAAGACGGAGTTAATGTCCTTTTATATACAATTATTGAACATTTTATAGGTACACCTAGTAGCACAACAGCCAGAATTCATGACCAGTTAAGTAATTTACGATGCCCTAAGCTAAGTGATTTTAGATGGTATAAAGATGTTTTCATTTCCAGAGTCATGCTTAGAGATGATAGTAATCAAGCCTTTTGGAAAGAAAAGTTCATAAATGGTCTCCCCAATTTATTTGCCCATACGATTAGAACAGTCCAAAGCAATGAATCAGGTCAAATTAATTATGATGAGTTAACTTACGGTAATATAATTAGTACGATCAATCAAGTTGGCATGAAAATGTGTGTACATTTAAAAATAGGAAAATCAATCCAAGCCGATAGTAAAAATGCCAAGTATGAATTAGGTAATTTTTGTGAACAATATGGTCTAGCACCGGTCCCACCGTCTAGACAAATCAAAAGAAGCCATGATAGACGCTTTAGTAAAAGACGCCATTATTCTCGTAGACAAAATTATTTCAAAGATGATAATGAATTTTATAGTAAAAAGAAATTTACCCCTAGGAAAAGCAAATGGTCAAAAGGTTACTCAAAAGGTTTTAGGAAAAGCCCCCGACAAGGTAAAAAGAATTACTTTAAGAAAAGTACGGATAAAAGCAAAGTCAGATGTTACAAATGCAAAAAGCAAGGTCATTATGCTAATGAGTGTAAGGTAAAAGAAGCAATTAAGCAATTAAAGTTAGCATTTGAGGAAGAAGCCAAATTAATTAAAGTCCTAGAATTAGCCAACACTGAGTCAGATCCTATGCCTATAGATAGTTCACATGCCTACAGTTCAGACAGTTCCCAGTCTAATGAGCCAGAAGTTCAATTAGGTTGTAAAGATAAGTGTTGTAAAATCTTAAACAAATCAATTTGTGTTCTAACTAAGCAGGAAGAACAAGAAGAATTATTAATTGATTTAATTAGTAAAGTCCAGGATCCCGATTTAAAGTCTGAGTATCTTAGAAAACTTAGGAAAATCATAAGTCAAGAAAAGTCTAGTTCCCCTACGCCTCCTAAGATAAGTCTTAATGCCACATTAGAAAGATTTAATAGAAAGAAAGAAGTCACCCTCCAGGATCTCCAGTTAGAAGTCAAATTAGTTAAAAAGGAAATTTTAGAGTTAAAACAAATAATCCAAAAATTAGAAACTGAGAATTATGCAATTAAACAAGATTTAATTAGTTTGTTGGAATCCAAAGCAGAATCTAGTAATCCTTTCGGTAAGTCTAGTTCTGAGTCTAAGCCAGATTTATCCGATAAAGAAGAAAAGGTCATTAATTTAATTAAGCAAATTAATTTTAGAAAATGGTACTCCAGAGTTAGTATTTTTATTAATGAATTTGAATTAAATACAATTGCTTTATTTGATTAAGGAGCCGATTTAAATTGTATTCAGGAAGGTTTAATTCCAACCCAGTTTTACAAGAAGTCAAAAGAAGTTCTAGGAACAGCGTCCGGTAAAGCCCTTAAGTTAAAATATGAATTACCAAAAGCCCATGTATGCCAAAATAAAATATGCTTTAAAATGTCTTTTGTGTTAATCCAGGATATTACTGATGAAGTAATTTTAGGTTTACCCTTTATCTCATTACTTTACCCCTTTCAGGTAGAATACGACGGAGTCACCTCAAGCCAATTAGGAGAAAAGGTTAAATTTTAGTTTTTAACTAAGCCAGAGTTACATAGTCTTAAGTTACTACAAAAGTCAGCAGTTTCTAAGTCAGTCAAGTTAATCCAGAGTAAAACAAAACAAGTTAATTTTCTGAAAAAAGAAATTAAGTTTAAAAGAGTAGAACAACAGTTAGCCGACAAGTCACTACAGTTACAAATTAGTAAATTTGAAGAAAAGTTAAAAAATGAAGTTTGTTCTGATTCACCCAATGCCTTTTGGCACCGAAAGCAACATGTAGTTACTTTACCTTATGTCAAGTCATTTAGTGAAAAGAATATTCCAACCAAAGCCCGTCCAATTCAAATGAGCCAAGAATTAATGGAATTATGCAAAGCCGAAGTCACGGATCTAGTCAACAAATGAATAGTTAGAAAAAGTAAGTCACCCTGGTCTTGTCCAGCTTTTTATGTCCAGAAAAATGCTGAGTTAGAAAGAGGAGCCCCACGACTAGTTATTAATTATAAGCCCCTTAATTCGGTTTTAGAATGGATTAGATACCCAATTCCTAATAAAAGAGATTTAGTCAATAGGTTAGAAAAGGCAGTGATATTTAGTAAATTTGATATGAAAAGCGGTTTTTGGCAAATTCAAATTAAGGAATCAGACATATATAAGACTGCATTTGTTACCCCTTTCGATCATTATGAATGGAATGTTATACCTTTTGGATTAAAAAATGCCCCTAGCGAATTCCAAAATATAATGAATGAAATCTTTAATGCTCACAGTCATTTTTCCATAGTATACATAGATGATGTTCTTATCTTTTCTGAGTCAATAGAACAACATTGGAAGCATTTACATAAATTTTTTCAGATAGTTAAATCTAATGGTTTAGTCATTTCAGCTAAGAAGATTAAGCTCTTCCAAGTCAATGTCAGGTTTCTAGGATTCAATATAAGCCAAGGCCAAATAAGCCCAATCAATCGAGTTATCCAGTTTGCTGATAAATTTCCAGATCAAATTCTTGAAAAAAGCCAACTTCAAAGGTTTTTAGGTTCTTTAAATTATGTTTCTGATTTTTATCAAAATCTGAGAAAATTATGTAAGCCCGTGTTTGATCGTCTCCAGAGCAATCCTCCTGCCTGGACTTCGAGTCATACAGAAATAGTTAAGCAAATTAAGATTCATGTCAAGTCTCTCCCATGCCTAGGTATTCCTTCAATCAATTCTTTTAAAATTGTTGAAACAGATGCCTCTGATATTGGTTATGGTGGTATTTTAAAACAAAGAATAAGCCCTGAGTCTCTTGAACAAATTGTTCGTTTTCATTCCGGTGCCTGGAATCAAGCTCAAAATAATTACAGTACTATTAAGAAAGAAATTTTATCTATTGTATTATGTATAAGCAAATTTCAAGATGATTTATTGAATCAAAAGTTTCTAGTTAGAGTTGATTGCAAGTCTGCAAAACATATTTTAGAAAAAGATGTTAAAAATATAGCTAGTAAGCAAATTTTTGCACGATGGCAAGCAATACTGAGTGTTTTTTACTTTGAGCTAGAATATTTGAGAGGTAGTGAAAACAGTATCCCAGATTTTCTTACAAGAGAGTTTTTACAGGATAAAAAGCCAGAGCCATGTCAAGTAAAGAAAAAGAAAAGAAAGACAAGCAAATAATGCAATACAGTCAATCAAGCCAACCAAGCCCAGGCCAGAGTCAACCCAGAGTCCTGCCAGCAACCCTGATGCCCAAACCAGAAGCCAATGCCGAACTTGTGCCTTTTCCAGGTTCTATGTCAATCCTAGTTAATAATAGATTTAATCCTCTAAGCCAACCTTCTCTTCGCCCCAATTATCAAGCAGCATTAACTTCTCAATATGACCCTTTTATTGTTCATTCTCCTATGCCTTCTCAAAGTCCAAGCCCAGTCCAAAGGTCTAGATATATTCCCAGAAGCCATTCCCATCTATTTGTTGTTGAACCTAATTTAGAAGATTTGAATGATCCAGTCAAAATAGCTCAAAAATTCTTTCCTCCCAATTCTCATTTCTTTCCAAGCCATCCTTCGAAGTCATTAAGATTTTATAGGGACATTCTTTATGAAACCCAGTCAATGGATATTAAGCCCATCAAAGACAAAGTAACAGATGCCACAATTTTTCATTCCCTTTATATTCGCCAAGTCATTAAGCCAGAACATTGGAGTAAAAATGCCTATGACCAGTTGCCACTTCAATCAGGCCTTACTTATAACTATGGAGATTACATTGATGCCTGGTACACAGTATTATTTCATCAGCACCCAGATTTTAGCCATTCATGGTTTATTAATTTTGATGTCAAATTCAAGCCCTATTTTCCATGCTGGTTTCTCCAATGGTGGAACATTATTGGTCCCTGTTGGGAAATCCTTCCAGAAGCCCTTCGACCCACATTCAATTATTTCACCCAGAAGCATCAATTCACTAAGCAAGAAAAGTTCTTCCCTATGCTCCTCCATTTCTTTGCCAAATACAGAATTCCTTGGATTTTAAAATGGAGTTATCAGATTAATTGGGAAACTAGAATTCTAAGCCGTCACTATGTTGTAAAATGGTGGGATAAAGTTATCCTACACAAAATTATTACTCGAGTCAATGCAAATTATTCTCCTATTCAGATGCCTGCAAGCAGTTCAAATACAGTTAAAGAAGTCTCTCCAAGCAGTTCAAATGCCTCCCTTAAAGGAAAATCTAAGAAAGAATTAACAGAATTAGCACAGCAGCTCCTTGCCCAAGTCTCTCAAATGAATGATGAAGATGATGACGATGCCAGCCCAAAATCAGAATCTTCTTCCAGTCAAATGCCTAGTCAGCAATTCAGTCAGAAGCCCAAGCCTAGATGGTCAGATTACGTGCCCGACAGTCAAGATCCTTATGATCTCTCTGAAGATTGAAGCCCTCCAAGTCAAAGATGCCTCTGCCAAAGTTAAAGTAGCCGAAAGCTGAGTTAAAGTCCTTTCACCCATGTGAAAGCAGATGTTAAAGTCCTTTCACCCATGTGAAAGCAGATGCCTTTTCAGATGCCTTTCCTTCCAGTCAAAGATGCCCGACAAAGTTTAAGTTAAATGTTTTTCACTTAAGTTAAAGTCAAAAGTTATTTTGTCTTCTCTTAAATGCCAAGACTATAAGTTAGGAGTTTCCATTCTCAGTTTTCCTCAAGCTTTGTTCAATAAGCATTGTAAGTTTCTTTCAGTTTTCAAAGTTCTCTTAGAGTTTGTAGACCTGAGGCAACTACAATAGTTGTGAGTGAGAGTGGAGTGTGAGTGTCCTGCGTGGCATTGCTTGCTTTCACTGAACTAAGATTTCTGTAAGTTTTTACTTTGTTTTCAAAGCTTCCACAGTCAATAATATTTCCAATTAATATTATTTTCTGTGTTTATTTCATAGTCCTTCAAATTCTAATTTATGTTAGTCCAATTATTTTCATTAATCTATATTCTTTATTTAATTAAACTTAGTGCTCTCATAATTTTTTATTTGTATAATTTATTCACCTACGTTAATCTTCTTTTAAGTTTATGATTAATTTATTAATTTCAATTTGCATTTATTCATTAATTTATTTTATTCATTATTTCTCTATTTTTTATTTTTTAGTTGCTCAAGTCATCTTCCAAGTCAATTACTTAGTCATACTCTCTATTCTCTTCCGTAGCTAACAAACCCATTTCCTCTTCCATGTCTTCAAAGTCTTCAAATTATTGGATGCACAAACCAACTCTCTTAAAGTCAAGTTTCCACTATAACTAGTTTAAAAATCCTTTTTATTCTAGTTCTTCTAGAGTATAGGTCCTAGTTAACTCTTACGGCTCTGATACCAGAAGGGAAACTAGGACCTATACTCTAGAAGAACTAGAATAAAAAGGATTTTTAACTAGTTATAGTGGAAACTTGACTTTAAGAGAGTTGGTTTGTGCATTCAATAATTTGAAGCAACATATGAATTGCCAAAAGGCATCGGTGCCAAAAGAAGTCAAAAGGCATTGGTGCCAAAAGGCATTGGGCTTTTGGTAATTCATATTTTAACTTAAGGGCTTTACCGGACGCTGTTCCTAGAACTTCTTTTGACTTCTTGTAAAACTGGGTTGGAATTAAACCTTCCTGAATACAATTTAAATCGGCTCCTGAATCAAATAAAGCAATTGTATTTAATTCAAATTCATTAATAAAAATACTAACTCTGGAGTACCATTTTCTAAAATTAATTTGCTTAATTAAATTAATGACCTTTTCTTCTTTATCGGATAAATTTGGCTTAGACTCAGAACTAGACTTACCGAAAGGATTACTAGATTCTTATGTTTTGAAAATCTTCTTGTTGCAATTTTGAATTGAATATTTTGTTGTTCTGACCTAGGATGATTGCATCTGCTTGTTTGAGGTGTAGTGGAACTGAGACCCTGTTTTCAGGGAGAACCTCTCGGTGAAGCTACATTTCATATGACATCAATGGATTTAATTGAGGTTTTTAATCTGAATTATTGCATCAAAATCCAGTGTTTGTGTGTTTGGTTTTTGTATGATAAGATTAGGTGCTGAGGATGTTACAATCCAATGTGTTTGAGGTGTAGAGGAAGCGAGACCCTGGCAACATATTCTTTGTTTGTGGTTTTAAATCAAACACTGTTAATGTTTGTTTGGTGGATAAGACTAAGATCATCAATATGGTCTTAATTATGGTCACCAAGGGAGGGCCACGCTTTGTCAATGATGTAAACTGTAAACTAGATTTTTTTTTTCTCTCTGTTCTCATCATTGGTATTAGGACTTGCAATGCCATGGCCAACAATGCTTTGTATTAATCCTGCTGATTATGCTTATCTTGCAGGTTGTAGCAAGCAATTTTGACAGAAGGGTTGTGTAGAAAGAATAATTTCTTGTGTATTTCATTCCTTCCATGAATAGTATTTATAATACAATGATGATTACAAGTGTCTTGCACACCAAGGCAAATCGTAGTTGACTTTCTATATTTATTAAGATGCTGATGGAGAGATGTTAGGAATTGTGTGAGAGATTTGAGCCCCCCCCCTCCCCCCCCACAAACTGGGCGGCCTTGGCTGAACGAGTTTGGAGCAAGGTAGCGTGTGACGAGGCGTGTGAAAAGCCTTGGTGAGCAGGTCGGCTGGCTGATCAACAGAAGGAATGAAGAGGACACGATGACTTCCAAGAGCCACCTTTTCACGGACAAAATGATAGTCAAGTTCAATGTGGCGGGTGCGAGCATGAAAGACGGGATTAACGGCCATGTAGGTGGCACTAAGGTTGTCGCAATAGAGGAGGACTGGGAGGAGGATAGGGACGCCAAGTTCATGGAGGAGAGAGAAAAGCCAGGTTGTTTCGGCACAAGAGTGAGCTAGAGAACGATACTCAGACTCGGTGTTAGGGCAAGCAATGGTTGGCTGTTTCTTAGAACACCAGGAGATGAGATTGGAGCCAAAATGGACGAGGTAGCCACTCGTGGAGCGTCGAGTGTCGGGGCACCAAGCCCAATCGACGTCGGAGTAAGCACATAGGTGTGCTGTGAGGGGCTGAGGGCGAAAGACAAGGCCGTGATCAAGAGTGCCTTTCACATAGTGTAGTATACACTTGGTCGCGATGAGGTGTGGAGCACGAGGGGAATTCATGAACTCGGCGACAGTGTTGACGGCATAGGCGATGTCAGGGCACGTAAGTGTGAGGTATTGGAGGGAGCCAACTATTTCTTGAAACTCAGTGGGGTATGCAAGGGTGGGACCGTCAAGGTGAGAGAGAGAGACCTTTGTGGCAAGTGGCGTGGAGACCGGTTTGCTTTGGTGAAGGTTATGTTTCTGCTGAAGATCAACCGCATACTTGAGTTGGTGGACGTGCAGGTGGCCATTGTTGTGGAGAACTTGGAGTCCAAGAAAGTAGTGTAATAGACCAAGGTCTTTGATGTCGAACCCGCGACCTAAGGGGTCGATGAAGCTCTGTAAAAGGCTAGGAGAGTTGCCGGTGATGATAATATCGTCAACATAAAGGAGGAGATAGAGGGTACGAGCACCAACATTATAAATGAAGAGAGAGGAGTCACTGAGACTTTGTTTGAAGCCGGTGGCAAGAAGAAATGAGCTGATGTGATTGAACCATGCACGAGGGGGTTTGTTTAAGGCCATAAAGGGCTTTGTGGAGCTTGCAAACGTGATGAGGTCGATCCAGATCAGAGAAGCCAGGTGGTTGGGACATGTAAACATCTTCATGAAGAAGTCCATGCAAGAAGGCATTTTTCAGGTCAAGTTGACGCATGGTCCATCCTCGGGAGACATCAATGCTTAGGACGGTGCGGATGGTGGCTGGCTTCATGACGGGGCTGAAGGTTTTGGAGTAGTCGATGTTGGGTTGTTGGTGGAAGCCTTTGGCAACTAGACGGGCCTTGTGGCGCTCAATGGAGCCATCGGAGCGACGTTTGATGCGAAAAACCCACTTGCAGCCAATGGGCAGTTGATGGGAGGGGGGCGGAACAATAGACCAGGTGTTGTTCTTGAGAAGAGCATTGATCTCTTCAGACATGGCAGACTGCCATTCAGGACTTTTGACGGCCTGAGTGAAGCATGTGGGTTCAAGGTCAGCGATTTGGTGGAGAAGAGCCTTGGGAAGGGGATATCGAACGGTACCGTCGGAGTGGTGTTTAGGTTTGGTGATGCCATCATGCAGGCGTGTGGTCATGGAGTGACGAGGGATTGCAGGTGGTACCAACTGGGAAGGAGGCAGCGGCTGTGTTGGTGGGGGAGGCGGCAGCAGATGCAGAGAGGGAGAGGGAGGGGCAGCCAAAGGGGACGTTGTGAGTGGAGAGGGAGGCTCGGCAGAGGCCGAGGACACACCATGCAGTGTGGAGGAAGGCATAGGTGGTACGGGATCCGGTAGAGCAGTAGGGGCCGGTGAAGGAGAAGAAGGCAAAAAGCGTGGGATGGGTACCAGGGGCTGCAACGGAGTGGACACTAGCTGGATGTCCATGGGAACCCAAGAAGGAGAAGGCTGTACCTGCAAGTTAGTAAACGAAAAATAGTCTTCTTGAAAAATAACATGACGCGACACATAGACACAACCGGTGGGGGGATAAAGACAGCGATAACCTTTGTGTTGAGGGCTATAGCCTAGGAAAACACACTCCAGAGACCGAGGGGAAAGTTTGTGAGACGTGTAGGAACCAAGGTGAGGAAAACATGAACAACCAAAGACAGGGAGATGGGAGTAGGAGGGAAGGCGTTGGTAAAGAACGGAGAAGGTTGACTGCCAGTTTAGGGTTGGGGTAGGAAGGAGGTTGATGATATGAATAGCAGTGAGAGCGGCATCAGCCCAATAGGAAGGAGGTAGATGAGCTGTGTGGAGGAGGGTATGAATCATGTTGGCGATATGACGATGTTTTCTTTCGGCTAGGCCATTTTGTTGAGGGGTGTGAGGGCAAGAGAAACATTGTTGGATGCCATGAGAAAGACAATAGGAGGAAAAGGCATGGTTGACATATTCGGTTCCGTTGTCACTTTGAAGAGTATGAACGGGGGCAGAGAAAAGGTTGCGAACAAGGGAGATGAAAGTGATGAAGTGGGAGAGAACTTCAGATTTGCGGCGCATGGGATAAAGCCATGTATAACGAGAGTATTCATCAATAAACAAGACATAGTATCGAAACCCACTGATAGAGGGGACAAGAGACATCCATACATCAGAGTGGATAATTTGAAATGGAGAAGAAACATAAGCACTTTTATTAATGAAGGGAAGGTGGGTGGATTTGCATAAAAGGCAATCCTTACAAAAAGAATGAGAAAGACTAAATTTAGAGCCTAAGGTGGACTGGAGACGGGAGAGGACAGATGCTGAAGAGTGACCAAGACGACGATGCCAGGTGGTAGAGTGAAGAATGGCCAGGGCAACAGGAGTTGCGGACGGGGAAACAGAAGCTGGGGGAACAGGATATAGACCACCTTCACGGGGGCCCTGAAAGAGTAAAGAACCGGTGAGTAAGTCAAAAATTTGATAGTAATTAGGAGCAAACAAGAAATAGACACGATGATCTTTTGAG
Source organism: Prunus avium (assembly GCF_965620075.1). NCBI lineage: Eukaryota > Viridiplantae > Streptophyta > Magnoliopsida > Rosales > Rosaceae > Prunus > Prunus avium. The sequence continues at coordinate 23,150,665 of NC_142290.1, read as the reverse complement.
AACTGAGCAACATAAAGGAGGTTTTTCTGGAGAGAGGGAAGTCGGTAGACATGTGGTAAGCGGAAGTGATACAAGCCTAGGGTTAAGGGAAGAGTACCAGTGTGGGTGATATTCATGAAATCACCGTTACCCATGTAGACATTGTGAGGTCCAGTGTAAGGGTACGGGTTCTGAAGTGGGGCAGCAGGTCCGGCCATGTGGTGGGTGGCTCCAATGTCCCAAACGGCTTCGGTTGGAGCAGGTGGGTGAGCGAAGTGAGCTCCAGCAAAGGGCTGGTATTGAGTAGGGCCAGAGAACTGATGAGGGCAGTGAGCCTGCGGGTGCTGCGAGGTGCCGCAGGTGGCACACCAGGTGGGAGACGGCCCTAAGAGACCAGGGGAGGGGCTGGAGCCAAAATGTGCCAGTGCAGGGGCACGGGGAGGCCATGGAGTAGACCAGGATGGAGAGGAGGCAAGAGACTGGCCATGATGCGGACCGGGATGTTGAGGGCACTGAGAGATTGGCGCCGATTGTTGGAGTAGGTGCGATAAGGCCCACGCCCACGACTGTGGCCACGGCCGCGGCCACTGCCATAGTTGGAGGAAGAGGGAGATTGGTGGGATGTGGTAGTGTAGAGAGCAGTATGAGGAAGTGGTTTAGAGGAGGCAAAGAAACTGGGATCCTGGGCTTCAAAGGCCAAGATACGAGAACGTAGGTCTGAGAAGGATGGGTGAGGGGGTGTTTGGAGAATGGCAGTGCGAAGCATGAGGTAGTCGGAGCCAAGGCCCCGGAGAGTGGCAGTAACAAGATATTCAGGGTCAACAGATTTTTGGATGGCAGCAAGGGAGTCAGCAAGAGATTTGGCATGCTGGAGATATTCGTCAACTGTTTTGGAACCTTTGGTCATGTCCATAAGCTGTAATTGAAGGGAAGCAAAGCTAGCCAAGGATTTTTGGGAAAAGTGACGTTGAAGGCAGTCCCAAATGTCTTTGGAAGACTCGTATCCAATGGTTAGAGAGATGATTTGCTTAGTGAGATGGTAGTGATGTAACTCACAGCCAACTGGTCGTGGCGGTGCCACACCGCAAACTCGGGATTGGAGATGGTGGCAGCAGTGGGAGACGCAGATGTTTCAGAAGTAGTGGATTGGGGAGTAGTAGAAGTGACGGAGAGAGTGGGAGGAGGGGGGGGGGGGGGGGTGTAGAGCCATCAACATATTTAAAGAGGTCTTGGCCAATGAGAAAGGGCTTCATTTGACGGAGCCATTGAAGGTAATTGTGGTCGTCGAGTTTGAGAAAACTGGGTTGAAGAAAGAAGAGAGGAACGGCTAGGGTTGAAGAAAGAGAGTCCTAGATCTAGTCTAATACCATGTAGAAAGAATAATTCCTTGTGTATTTCATTCCTTCCGTGAATAGTATTTATAATACAATGATAATTACAAGTGTCTTGCACACCAAGACAAATCGTAGTTGACTTTCTATATTTATTAAGATGTTGATGGAGAGATGTTAGGAATTGTGTGAGAGATTTGAGGGAGCAAGAGAATCTCGCTAACAGGTTGAGTTGAAATTGAAATAAGAAAGGGATGAAACATTTGCAGCATTTATGTTAGGAACAAAAACTGCAACTTGCTATTGAACCAAAAGGGAAGATTTGAGGAAGTGAAAGAAACAACTGAATCGGTGAATCTCAATCCCAAAGGTAACTGAACAAAGAAAGAAGTCAAGAGCCAGACGCATTGTAGTAAGAGAGAGAGAGAGAGAGAGAGAGAGAGAGAGAGAGAGAGAAGAGAGAGAGAGAGAGAGAGAGAGAGAGAGAGAGAGAGAGGGAGAGAGGGAGAGAGTCTGGAAGAGTGGAGAGTTGAGGTGGGTCAGGTTTTGAGGGAAGGTCATAGTGGCCGTTGTTAGTTTTTTTTGGTCATGATGTTGATGCTTTGGACTTGGTTTTATTAATTGGGAGCTACCGAAAGTGGGTCTAAGCAGCTGCAACAACAATAACCCAACAGGTAAGTGGTGCTTCTCTGTCACCATAATTCTATGTCCTGCAATTTCTCTGGCCAGATTTTTGCTAAGCTTTTCATGATACAAAGAAATTAACTTTGCTTAGAAATAATTGTTTAAGTCATTTCAATGAAAATTTGCTTGTCAAGTTGTTGAACAATTTTTTTTTGTTTGTTTTGTTTTGGTTTTTGAGTTTGAGATCCCACTTGTGAGTTTCTTCTTGCAAATTGTAAGGAGCTCTTACTCTAATGCACATAAATTTTTGTGTTCTATATAGGCTTCATCTCTTGTTACTGGTGGAGATTGGAGTAAAACAACACAAAGTCTAATTGCTTTCAAGCTCTTTGTATTTTGCATTTAGGTGAAAATCATGTGAAACTGAATCTGATTTGAATTTCTCTTGAATATGAATGTGAAGAATTTGGTAGGGTATAATCTGATAATCAGTTTATGTTTGAGTATAAAAAAGAAAGTCACAGATTATGATTATGTTCTTGCTAATATTGTTAATATGTGTGGTTGTTACTTTATGTAGATGTCTAAGGGTAAGGCTAATAGATATGTCTGACAAGACAATGAAGAGGAAGCATTGTTAAATATCCTTGATGATTTGGGAAGAATTGCCAATGCATTTGAGATATGATGGAGAACTCTGATGCCAAAGTGCAAAGGTTAGTTGAGAGCTTAAAGGAGTAGACATATGATAATCATAAATTTGTTGGTGATAAGTTAAAAAAGATGGAATTTTCTATTTTAGATAGAATTTCTTTACTTACTTTATTTACTGATTCAGCAAAAGTGCATGTGTTCAAGACATTAGATGAGGGTGATGATAGGTACGAGTATGTGATGACACTGTTTAGAGATCATAGATCTCATGGTTGAAACGTAATTTTGAGTTTTTACTTTGTTATATTTTGGACTCGTTGTATTTTGATGGGCAAAAGCCAAATAGGTATTTTAATTGCTTTATTAAATTTGGATATGGTTTGAGCTATTTTAGAAGTAGTATGTGATGGGGCTTTCTCAATTTTAATTACGTGCATTTTGTTAATTAAATATTTTTTATATTAAATAATTTAATAAGCACTAAAAAAAGATGAAATTTTTTTTTGAGGTCCAGTCCAGTTTTGTACCAAACAGTGCACTAGACTTAAGTCCAATTCAGTCCAAAGTTAAGTAAAGCATCAAACAACAGACTCAAAGTTTGGTCTAGTCCTAGCAAGCTCAGTCCAACGCTCCAAGCCCAATCCAATCTTGTCCAATCCGGCCCACCAAACAGGGCCTTAAGATTTTTAATATAGGATTATTGACCCATGTCTTATCTTGGCTTCACTTCATCATGAGTGTCTGATCTTGGCTTCACTTCATGAGTCCCATGCCCATCTCCTTCTTTTGGTACAAAAAGTAATAAGCCTTTGTTTGGTCTTTTCCAACTGCAGGCTCGTATCATTTGCAGGTTGCGAGCATCCAGGCATCCCATCTCGAATTTCCTTATATTTAATTTACTTATTGTACCCATGCCATGCCCATTCACCAAGTGTGATCCAATAGCAACTGACAGGGATTATAATTAGACTACGTGTAATTAGGGTGCATTTTTGCTCCCCACTTTAACCATAAGTGTACCCTCATCACCATCCTCAATGCTTAACACGTGTCCATAGACATAATCATGATTCTATAAATACAAAGCAAAAGTTAACTATGGTTATGTCTATGGACACGTGTTAAGCATGGAGGATGGTGGTGAGGGTACACCTATGGTTAAAGTGGTGAGCAAAAATGCTCCCCGTGTAATTAGTAGAGGGGTCTGACAGGATGAGAAAGAAAGAAAGAAAAAATGGAAAAATACATCTATATATATATATATATATTTTCCCCTTTAGTTATTTAATATGTTCTTTATTATCCCTTTAATTAAAAAAAATTGGTTTCCCGGAAAATTGATGAGAAAGCTAGTTGGTCTATATTATCTCTCACTCATCTCTCTCTCCTTTTTTCTTTTTTTTTCTTTTTTTTTTCGAGAGTGTACTCGAGGGAGGAGGAGTTTCTGATTTGAGAGAACAGGTAGAAGGCAAAGCGTCCATTTCTTCCACTAATTAATGTGCTCGGGCCAATAAAGGGTAAAAATGGTACTTCAAAAAGTACAGTAATACATGGCAGCCCATTCGAACTGTCTTGATTATAGCCACGCGGCTATACTGTTTAATTATATTGGGTCTTTTTTTATTTTTATTTTTAAATAAATAGTATAGTAGCGCGGCTATACTCTTAAATTTTACTTTTCCAAAGTTATTATCCGTATAAAGAATTTAGTATTTTTCAATTTAATACTCATATTATACACGTATGTATGTAGTTTTCAATAAACTTCCGTTTTTCGTATAATATTCCTTTTGATTTTTTACTATTCCATGGTTATTATACATATAAAGAATTTAGTAGTTTCCCGTTTAATACTCATATTATACACGTACGTATATATTTTTCAATAATACTTCCATTTTTGTATAATACTTGTATAATACTTCCTTTTGAGTTTTTTACTTTTCCATAGTTATTCTACCTATAAAGAATTTAGTATTTTCCCCTTTAATACTCGTATTATACACATACATTTGTATTTTTTAATAATACTTCCATTTTTCGTACACGTCTTAAAGCCTCTACAAAATACAAGTTTTTTATTTATTTTTAAAAGCAAACATACAATACATGTTTTATACACGTACGTATGTATTTTTCATGTTTAATGCACATGGTTTTTAAAAAAAAGCAAACATACAATACTTTAGTGGGCACTAAGTACATCATCAACATAGAGTATAAGAATGGCCAATGAGGTGAGATTTTTAATGTATTGAAACTTGAGGTATCTCCTCTTCAAAATATATTTAAAAGCAAACTTGAGATTTTCCTACTGGTCCAAACCCAGTTACAGTTTGAGAAATTGGAGTTGCATTCACGGATCCTTGATAGAAGTGGATAGAGATTCCATCTTCCACGCTTTATGTTTCCTTTCACGCTCTCGATCAGTTCTTTGGAGTCAGATTCAAAGCAAACCTTTGATAAGCCCAGCTCATATGCCCATTTGCAACCCTCCAAACTAGCAATTGCCTCAGCCATGATCGCAGAATCCGCATGGAAAGATAGGCATTTCGCTCCCCTGAACTCACCATTGGCATTTCGTGCAATAAGACCTGCTCCTGCTTTGTGATCGGTGCATATTTACATATCATTTTGTACCCTTCTAGCTTATGATTTGGTTATGTTTTTGAGTTAAACTTGTGCTTTTAATCCTTTTTGTGTTTATCTTTCAGTTCATTGAGCTTTAGGTAATAATGAGGGCTTTGGATAGTAAATGATGCAATCCATGCATGTTAGGGCCTAATTTGGATGAATGGATGAAGAGCTTAAAGACAAACTCAATTTTGGCTACAGTCCCCTGCCAGCCCAGTTTCGTAGGTCATATTGCAAGCTTTGTTTCAGCAACCTACATAGCTCGGATGAGGCCACATTCTTCATGAAAGTTGTTCCAATGGGTGTGTAATATAACATATCCAAAATGCAGCCCCATTGGATAAATATGGAGTCTGTTACCTAGCAAACACAGAGCCATGCTCAGGATGGATTTTATCAGCGCGCAAAATGAGTTAGCAATTTGTTTTGGCCTTAACTTCCTCCTCCGACCTTGGATTGGCCCAAATGATATATGGCTGGAAAGAAGACATTCTGAACTTCAAGTTTGAGTGCTTAAAGTCTTAATTTGCTTAAGGGAAGCCCAATTCGTAAGCCCTTGAAGTTGCTGGTCATGCTGACCTCAGGATGAGCTATTATTTCTGGTTGGAAGCTTGGTCATGGTGACATGAAGATGAGCTAGGGCTGCTGGTGGGATTTATTAGTGAAGTGCATCAACCATTTCAGATTTTATAATGGAAGTGTTGTATGCATTAGTGAAGTGCATCAACCATTTCAGATTTTATAAAACAAAGTGTTGTATGCATTAGCCATACTTAATTCAGATTTTCAGCTTCCTTAGGCCTATATATAGTGAGGTTTCCCAAGCTTGTAAACACACCCCAAAGGGGGGAGCTCTCAAACACTTCTCTAGAGCTCCCTTCCCTTCTCTCCCTCAAATTCTCTTAGTTTTCCTTTCTAGTTCTCAATTGATTGTAACAAAAATCCTTTTACTAAATTTTCCTTTAAGTCTTTCCAAGTTCTACTTTAATTTTCATTGTTATGTAAATTCTTTTCTTTAGTTTCAAGTTTGATTAGTTTCCAAGTTTCAATTATGGTTTTTGTTCTTATTCATTATGCTTATAAGTTAATATGCTTGTTTGAATGATTGATCACCATTTAGGCTTGCATGTTAGCTATCTTGGTTTGAATTAAGAGTATACACCATGCTTTAATTCGAATTGAACTATGAATAAGAAGAGTATGTATGGACATTCGACAACAGGGATTAGATACATGCTTGGTTGTTTAAATTGTTCTTCTATGCTTAATGGGTTCCTAATGCTTAATTTTAGGTTAGACAACAAATGATCAAATTAGGGAATTAGGAACACAAGGTTATGACCAAACACCATGGCTTAATCATACATTAGCTAGAATCAATCCGTTAATCTAATTGAACTTGGGAACTTATCTACTTGAGTTAGTTATTTTCTTTTTTTCTTGTTTTATTTATTTCCTTTCTTTTTCATTTCTGTTTTGTGTAGGGAAATGAATTGGATCATTCAATCACCAATCCTCGTGGGATCGACCTCGCACTTACATACGCTAAACTACCAACGGTTCGTGCACTTGCGAGTATCACAAGTTGAGGATGCAGCTTAATCCATTTTGGTGGAGCTAAATCTACACAACAAGTTTTTGGCGCCGTTGCCGGGGATCGGTAACATTGTTTGATTCTATTTGGCTTTCCTACTTTATTTTTTTTTTTCTTAACTGGACAATTTCAAGTTTTAAAGTTAATGACATTAATGGACAAGTTGTGTTTGTAGTCCAACAGAAAAGGACAATTGCCCAACAAGCAAGAGAACTGGGTTTAAGTCCCAGCTTACACAACTCATTGGTGCTTGTTGCTTTGAAGCATGGAATTGGACGTGTGTTGATTTTTCCTTTTCATTTTTAGTTTTTTTTTATATTTCGTAATCCTTTAATTCTGTTTCAAGTTTTTTGTGTTCGTTTTAGCAATTTATGATAGCTTAATAAAAATGGAGAGAGATGGCAACCTCAATCATAAGAATGGGGAGTGTGGAGCAGTGGGAGAAGTCGCGACCTCCAAATGCATCATGCTCGACCTAATCGCTTCAAGGGGGAGTATTCCAATCCTTTCTCTTTAGTTGTTTTGTTATTACTTCAGTAATTTTAATTTTCTATTTCTTTTATTAAAAAAAAATTAAAAAAGATTTTTTATATTAGCTGACTCGTGGTAACTCCAGTGAGCGTCTCCGTCAATACAGTGTCTAGGAGTTCTTTAGGCGACACCTTCGGTGTCTAAGAAGTTTGGGTTTTAAGTGGGACCTTTGTGACCCCTCCAACCTTCCCGGATCCCCTGGCTGTGTTTTCTGAGGCCCTTAACTGGTCATCCATGAGTTGCTTGTATATTTGTGTGTTTTATAAAAAAAACAAAACAAAACAAAACAAAAAAAAAAAAAAAAAAAAAAGTTTAAAAAAAATGGAAATTTGAGTTTTTTTTTTTTTTTTTTTTTTAATCCTTGTAAATTGCAATTTGGAACTTCTTTTTTTTTATTTATTTATTTTTCTTTGTGTGGTCAGTTAGTTGTAAATAATAATAATTTTAAAAAAAAATCAATTTGGAACTTCTTTGTTTTCTTTTTTTTGTTTTGTTAAGTTAGTTTATGTATTTATTTACGTGGTGTGGTTAGTTAGTTTATTTCTGAGTGTTAAAAACTTATTATTTTTATTTCACTCAAACACTGCATTGCAAACAAAGAAAAAAAAAAAGTAAAAAATAAAAAAAAAAAAAAAAAAAAAAAAAAAAGAACATTCAAATAAATTAAAAATAAAAACAACTTCTTCTTCTTCTTCTTCGTCTTCATCTTCATCTTCATGGCATGCCTCTATTATCTCTTACTTGCAGAATCTGCAGCAGCTCCACATGGTCCTCATTTTTTCTTTGCAGTGCTTCCACGTGCTGATTGGCACAGTAGAGCCGCTTCTGCAAGTCCGCCACCATAGCCTTCAAGGAAACTATTTCCTCGCTCATCGCGGCACACTCCCGTGTTCTCGCCAGTAAACGCATGCCCAAATTGGTAGCCGAGACCGCATGGAGAACAGTTAAATTATTGGACTCCTCCACCGCTGCTTTGTCAGACCTCTGTGCCACATGCAGATGATCTGTCGGTGTGAGCTTGCTGCCAATCATGCCTCCAAGCAGCGCTGCTCTGTTCGGCATTGCCTCAGAAAAGTTCGGTATTACCTCAGCAAAGTTTGAGGCCGTACCATGATGATATGTGGAATTTGGGAAGACATGGTTTTGAGGAGCCCTTATCTGCGCATTCGGTGGCGCAAGGGACAATTCAAGGCTAAGATCATCAAGGTGAGTGCATGAGGATGCCATTGTTTTGTTTTTGGATTTTTTGATGTTTTCTCTAAATTTGCAGGAAGAAATGCGGGGTGCTCTTCTACTTCACCGAGATGAGTTTAAATAGACTTATGTAGATGAGGGAGCCGAAAGCACTTCGGATCTCGAGGGTGCTATCCTGTGCTCTTTTCTCTCGGATCCCTTCATTTCTGGCGCAAATTGCGAGCACGTTTTTTTTTAAAAAGGGAGCATGTCTACACTTTCACTTACTTTTGCCTCCCTGTTTTCTGATGTTTGTGTTTTTGCTTTTTCAGTTTTTATTTTATTTTATTTTATTTTATTTTATTTTCAATTATTTTCTTCTTGTTTGACAGGTTTCTTAATAATGTAGTTGGAAGAAGAGACAAAATTAAAGATGCGTCTTGGACACCTGGTGCAAGAATCCCAACTCTTCTTTTAAATTCTTGTTTGAATTGCGTGTTTATTTCAGTTTATTTATTTATTTATTTATTTTGTTTTTTATTTAATTAGGTAGTATAATTTAAAACTCATAGGATATTCTTTGAAGGAGCTAAATTTTTGGTAACTCCAGTGAGCAACCGCAGTCTATACAGTGTCTAGGAGTTCTTTAAGGCGACACCTTCGGTGTCTAAGAAGTTAGGGTTTTAAGCGGGACCATTGTGACCCCTCCAACCTTCCCGGAACCCCTGGCTGTGTTTTCTGAGGCCCTTAACTGGCCATCCTTAAGTTTTTCTCTTAAAAGAAGAAGCAGTTATTTGTGTATTTACTTAACTAAAAATAAAAAATAAAAAATAAAAAATAAAAAATCTTGTTTGGGTCTTCGTGTTTTTGTTTGATTGTCGTTCTTTAAATTTAGGGTCAATCGTTTCTTTGAGATAGCTAACGTTTTTATTAAAGGAAAAAAAAAAAAAAAAAAAAACACAATACACTTTAAAATTAAATAATAATAAATAAAAAAAAACTGAAATCATTTCTTCTTGGCGCTCGGTGTCTCGACCATAGGAGCTTTGAGTTTGGCCCTCTGGCTGTCCTCTTCCGGGGCTTCACGCACAGCCTCTTGGGGCTCATCACTTGAGCTCCCAAAGATCGCAATCTTAGCTTGAGCGTAACTACTCTCGCGATCCGCTTGCTTGCGTTTACCCGGTCGGTCTAGGTCCTCCAGTTGCTTTCTCATGTCGCGAGAGTACAACTCTACCATCTTTGATAGATTTTTATTCTCGTCTCGCAATACTTCTAGCTGGTGTCGATTCACCTCCACAATCCTTGACCTCTCCCTTTTCAAGCTTTTTATAGCACTCTGACAGTCTTCAACCAAACTTCGCTCCGCCGCCAACTGAGCTTTAAGCACCTCTACCTCATGGGACTTCGCAAGTAGACGATGACCCAAACTTGCGACACATGCTGTACTCTGCACGCTCAGTGCCAGGGCATCACTCGTGACCCGGTTGTCATCCCTTGTCCCGAACACACGTATATCTTTGGGAGTCACTAAATTTCTGCAAACTCCAATGGCAACATCGTTGTCCAGGAGTATTGAGTCATTGACAGTCACAGGCCCCCGTGCGGAGGCAAAGTAGGGCATCCATACTGGTGCTACTGCTTGGCCTCGTGTCTGAGTCGGTGGAGCTAGGTTGAGATCTAACGAAAAGGGGTAGGAAGAAGCCATTTGATTTCTCACTTTTTTTTTCTTTTTCTTGCTTCTTTTCTCTTTTGTGTTTCTGAGTTTGTGTGTTTTTTGTTTTTTGTTTTTTTCCCTTCTTTTTCCTTCTTATAGATGTAGTCTTTGACAAACAAACCCTAGCCGTTGCAGCGTCTAAGCGTTTTCTGAATATCCAGCGTTCCTCGAGTCCCACAACCTTCTCACTTTCCAACCGTTTCCAACACATTTGTCACGACTTGCTTTGTCTGAACGGACGCGTTCAGCAAAGTTGTCGCGCCTTTCCATGAGCCCGTAATTTTCGCTTGTGGATCTGCGGCGCCTCTATGCGTCGACACGTGGCTCCTGCTTTCTGCCCGTGACTATCCATGAAACGACATCAGGGACCACATTCCCTCTTTTTTAGAAATCCCGCTTTGCGCTCATAATTCACGTTTTATCTTTTTAAGAAAAAAATTAAATTTAAACTTGTGGGCTTCAGATTTCATGTTGGGTCGGGTTTTACCGTTGTTGGGTTAATTTCATTTTGGGTTGGGCTTTCAATTGTTTGGGTTTCAGTTTGTGTAAGACTATCTGTTAGGGCTTACTGTTTTGAGTGTTTTACTGTTTCGTGTTTTTTTATTTATTTATTTTATTTTATTTTATTTGATTGTTTGTTTTGTAATTTTTATTTTGTAATTGTTTTATTTTATTTTTGTATGTTTTGTGATTTTTATTTGCTTTAATACCCTTCATTTGTTGTTATGACATTGGTTGTGGCTAATTTTTAAACATTGAGGACAATGTTCATTTCTAGGTTTGGGGGTATTGGAGTTTAGCAAGTAAATTTGGTTTTTCTTAAAATTAAAAATAATAATAATTGAAAAAAAAAAAATTATTTATTTTTTTGCTTGTTTTTATTTTAAGTATTGTTTTGTTTTGTTTTTGTTTTGAGTCACTTTCCGAACACTTATGATGAGATAGTGATAAATGTTTGCATGACTTAAATAAAAATTGGATTTCATTTTATTTTAGTGTTTTTTTTTCTTTATTAAAAAAAAAAAAAAAAAAATTGGCATTGTTCTAGCATGATATGTTTGAAACCTTCTTTACACTTGCCATTTGTTTCATAATTTTCCAATTAAAGGATTTGCATGACCCAAAGAATTGTATCAAGCACAAATTAGACTTATATAACCATATAAAGTGAGCTTTTGAGCCTTGTACTTCAATTCATGAGTGTTATATACATACTCTTATTTTCTTGTCATCAAAGTTGTTGTTTGATCTCATTATTTATTGATTTGGTTGAACACTTAAAAGTCATTCATTCTTATGCAATTTGACTTCACGACATTTAAGAAGTGATATTAAGGCCCTCTTTGGATCGTTTGTGCCTTTCAAGCTAACCTTATGCATGCTTAAGCATGATTTTCCATTGTTAACCATTTTGAGCCTACATGTAAACCTTTTCTTTCATTTAACCAATTATATTTCCTCGCCTTAGCCTGAAAAACAAATATTTACCTTTCTAAGGAACTCATGAGCTTTAATTGGGATGTGTTTTTCATACTAAGTTTGGGAATTTCGAAGAAAAAAAAAATCACACAATTGGTGAAAGAAAAGAGAAAAGTTGTGATTAAGTGGTGGTTGAATGAAATTTCATTTTTGGGCCTTCAAAATAAATTGGTGTTTGTTCAATTCAAGGAAAGGAGTATGAATCATTGTAAATGAAGGTATAAGGAGTTTTGATCGTGTAAAAGAAAAAATCTAATCGTGATGATTCGAAGTCTTGTAAACAATTGTTTTATGCTCTTATATTTTGAGTTTCTTGGACTTTGTTTTATCCATACCCTTCATTTCTTACTCACCTTACACCCTTGGCCCCATTACAACCTATGCTAAAGACCTAAATTGATCTTAAATGTCATGTGGTTGAATTGCATTCATTTTTCTACTTTTAAGTGTTTGGCATCCTTCTTGAGATCATATTAATGCAAGTCCTTCATCTTTTTATTTCGAGTTAAGTCCTTATGGTTTAACTCTAACCTCATGTTTATAACTGAGTATTGCATTGTAGCCTTCTTCCGAGTGATTCATTTGTGAGAGGACAACTTTGGTGAGATTTGAAGTTGAACTTGTGCTTTGTATGATTTTTGAAATTGTGTGAAAACTAAGATTGGGGAATTTGTTGCATTTGGCTATCACACTACCACACTTTGAGCATATTATGTTTTGAACTTTGCCGCTTTGTGAATAATGTTTAAAATTGAGCTTTTATTGTTAAAACTTTTGAGTCATGTGCATGAGTCATTTCTCTTCAGAAAATGTTCGGAAAGATTGTTTTGAGTTCTTTTTATTTTTGTAATTTTTTTGTTTTGTTTTGTTCTGTTTTTGTTAATGTAATTATTATTATTTTTATTATTATTATTATTATTATTATTATTATTTTTTTTTTTTATTTTGCTTAAGGACTAACAATCTTTTAAGTTTTCTAATTACCTTGTTTTACAGAGTCAGTAAAACGTTTGTGGGTGTCGTATCTGTTAAACCCTCAGGAGACACAACTCCTCCTACTAGGGATGCCTAGAGGTTTAAAGGCTTGTTGCATATGCTCAATGCAATCGAGTTACCTACGAAAGTGGTCTAGTTAACTTCTTGTTTGTTTTTATCTTTGTTTTCCTTTTGTTTTGCTCGAGGACTAGCAAAATCTAGGTTTGGGGGTATTTGATCGGTGCATATTTACATATCATTTTGTACCCTTCTAGCTTATGATTTGGTTATGTTTTTGAGTTAAACTTGTGCTTTTAATCCTTTTTGTGTTTATCTTTCAGTTCATTGAGCTTTAGGTAATAATGAGGGCTTTGGATAGTAAATGATGCAATCCATGCATGTTAGGGCCTAATTTGGATGAATGGATGAAGAGCTTAAAGACAAACTCAATTTTGGCTACAGTCCCCTGCCAGCCCAGTTTCGTAGGTCATATTGCAAGCTTTGTTTCAGCAACCTACATAGCTCGGATGAGGCCACATTCTTCATGAAAGTTGTTCCAATGGGTGTGTAATATAACATATCCAAAATGCAGCCCCATTGGATAAATATGGAGTCTGTTACCTAGCAAACACAGAGCCATGCTCAGGATGGATTTTATCAGCGCGCAAAATGAGTTAGCAATTTGTTTTGGCCTTAACTTCCTCCTCCGACCTTGGATTGGCCCAAATGATATATGGCTGGAAAGAAGACATTCTGAACTTCAAGTTTGAGTGCTTAAAGTCTTAATTTGCTTAAGGGAAGCCCAATTCGTAAGCCCTTGAAGTTGCTGGTCATGCTGACCTCAGGATGAGCTATTATTTCTGGTTGGAAGCTTGGTCATGGTGACATGAAGATGAGCTAGGGCTGCTGGTGGGATTTATTAGTGAAGTGCATCAACCATTTCAGATTTTATAATGGAAGTGTTGTATGCATTAGTGAAGTGCATCAACCATTTCAGATTTTATAAAACAAAGTGTTGTATGCATTAGCCATACTTAATTCAGATTTTCAGCTTCCTTAGGCCTATATATAGTGAGGTTTCCCAAGCTTGTAAACACACCCCAAAGGGGGGAGCTCTCAAACACTTCTCTAGAGCTCCCTTCCCTTCTCTCCCTCAAATTCTCTTAGTTTTCCTTTCTAGTTCTCAATTGATTGTAACAAAAATCCTTTTACTAAATTTTCCTTTAAGTCTTTCCAAGTTCTACTTTAATTTTCATTGTTATGTAAATTCTTTTCTTTAGTTTCAAGTTTGATTAGTTTCCAAGTTTCAATTATGGTTTTTGTTCTTATTCATTATGCTTATAAGTTAATATGCTTGTTTGAATGATTGATCACCATTTAGGCTTGCATGTTAGCTATCTTGGTTTGAATTAAGAGTATACACCATGCTTTAATTCGAATTGAACTATGAATAAGAAGAGTATGTATGGACATTCGACAACAGGGATTAGATACATGCTTGGTTGTTTAAATTGTTCTTCTATGCTTAATGGGTTCCTAATGCTTAATTTTAGGTTAGACAACAAATGATCAAATTAGGGAATTAGGAACACAAGGTTATGACCAAACACCATGGCTTAATCATACATTAGCTAGAATCAATCCGTTAATCTAATTGAACTTGGGAACTTATCTACTTGAGTTAGTTATTTTCTTTTTTTCTTGTTTTATTTATTTCCTTTCTTTTTCATTTCTGTTTTGTGTAGGGAAATGAATTGGATCATTCAATCACCAATCCTCGTGGGATCGACCTCGCACTTACATATGCTATACTACCAAACGGCTCGTGCACTTGCGAGTATCACAAGTTGAGGATGCAACTGAATCCATTTTGGTGCAGCTGTATCTACGCAACACTTTGCCAGAGGATGCCGACCAAGCAGCATCAAAGTTAACTTTAATAACCTGGGCTTCCGGTGCGGTCCAAGAGGTAGGACTTGGAGATGGTCCTTCGCAAGACCTCCTCACGATCCTTCTGCTATTCAACACAGCCAGCTCCTCCACTTGAGAAAGAATGGTTTTGATGGCCAATAAAGGTTGTGGTTTACATAGATCAAATACAAAACGATTCCTTGTTTTCCAAATAATCCAGCATGATATGCGCCCTTTCTCCTCCTTAGTTTGGAGCCCATCCGTGGTACATTTTAGCAACCATTGGTCAAAGGTGGTAATTCCCTGTTTGTCAATTTTATAATTAAGAGGGCCACCAAACCAAGTCAATTCTACCCACGGGCAAAAGAGAAGCAAGTGTTCCACAGATTCCTCATGAGCTTGGCATATGGGACATAAAGGGGTTCGAGCAATTTTGCGTTTGTAGAGAGCCTTTGCCTTAGGCAGTCTACCATGAGTCGCACGCCATAGAAAGTTTTTTATCTTTCGCGGAACCTCAGCTTTCCAAATATTTTTCCAAACCAAGGGGTCTATCCGTGATGATGTGGAGGCATTTCTAGCAGTGGTCTCAACCTGCAGGGCATGGATGCAATGGTACCCGGTGCCTTCCATTCCCTATAGGGATACGCTGGATAGCAAGCTTCTCCTCGTTAGTAATTGAAGCTTGAATCGGGGTTAGGTTCCAAGTTTTGGAATCCCAATCAATTAAAGTTTCCACCCTAGTGTTAGGATCGACCGAGGCCTGTAAGTTGGGGTGGAGTTTACCGTCATGAAGGGAGGGAATCCAACAGTCCGTCCAAAGCTTTGCTTGTCTACCATTTAGAATTTGCCACCGAGCTCCCTGAAGAATGATCTTTCTTCCCTCAAGCAAGCTTGCCCAAGCCTAAGAAGCTCGTCCACCTTTCTTTGCCTCCAAAAAACTGCATTCCGGGAAATAACGAGCCTTCAAGAGTTGAGCCCATTGGGAGTTTGGCTCCATGATTAATCTCCAACATTGCTTGGCTAGCAAGGCCAAATTGAAATCATTAAAATCTCTTAATCCCATGCCTCCCTGTTTCTTTGGAAGCCCCAAAGTAGCCCAACTGATCCAATGCACTTTTGTCTCATCTTGTTTTTGACCCCACCAGAACTTTGCAATCTCTTGCTCCAGCTTTTGACAGAAAGATTTGGGAAACTTAAAAATTCCCATGGGGTAAGTTGGAACTGCTTGTGCGACTGATTTGATTAGAATGTCCCTTCCGGCTTGTGATAATAAACCTTGCTTCCATCCTCCAATCTTTTGCAGCAACCTTTCCTTCACAAATTTTAGAGCCTCACTCTTTGACTTGCCCCAAAGAGTAGGCAAGCCCAGGTATTTCCCAGTATCCTTAACAGTTGACATACCTAGGATAGATTCCAGCTCTCTTTTTAAATCATCAGGAGTGTTGGGACTAAGGAAAACACTAGATTTTCCCAAATTGATCTGTTGTCCTGAGGCTCTGCAGTACCCATTTAGAAGATTCATCATACTGTGACAATTTTGAGCATTTGCCTTGAGAAAGAATAAGGCATCGTCCGCGAAGAGAAGGTGAGAAAGGATCGGGCCATTCCTGCAAAAAGAGAGACCCTACAATAGCTGCGTATCACATGCTTTTTTTTATTAAGGAAGATAGGGCCTCACTTACAAATAGGAACAAATAGGGTGAAAGGGGGTCGCCTTGACGGATCCCGTGGGTTGGCTTGAAATAGCTTCCTGGCTTGCCATTAATAACCAACGCTAACTCCACAGATTTAACCAAGCTCATGGTCAGCCGCACCCACTTCTCATCGAAGCCCAACTTCCTCATCATGGCCTCCAAAAAATTCCATTCGACTCTGTCATATGCTTTATTCATATCCAGTTTCATGCCCAATTCAAATGACTTGGTGGATTTTTTAAGCTTCAAAAGATGGAAAGCCTCATGAACAAGAGGATATTGTCTTGTATTTGTCGGTTTGGGACAAATGCATTTTGAGCAGGGGAAATGATCTCAGGTAGAAACTGTTTCAATCTGTTGGCCATAACTTTAGAGATAATTTTGTAGGAATAGTTACATAGGCTAATTGGGCGATAATGAGTAACAGACTCAGGATTTGGGACTTTGGGGATTAATACAAAGTTGGTGCTGTTTAGGATAGTGGGATTACAGCTTTCAGCAAAAAAAATCCTTCACAAAGCCTTGAACCTCCCTATGGATTATGTCCCAATAATGATGGTAGAAAATCCCTTGATATCCGTCCGGCCCTGGGGCCTTAAGAGATCCCATTTGCATTGTTGCATCTGGGCCCTAGATTATGAAGCATGGTGCTGACTTGTGAGACAACCCTTGTAGGAGGTATAGTAGTTGCTGGCCCAAAAGGATTTTTGAAATGTGGTTCCACCTGGATTGATTGCCCAAAGAGCCCAAGGTCCAACCTATCTTCTCCGTGATTGGGCCCGTGCTTGCACCAATATGTGACAGAGGGCTTTTCTTTGGTCATATGGGTAGGGCCCATTCAAGACTTCTTTTTGTTGAGTTTGGACTAAAACGGGTCCCAGAGGTATTGGCAGCCGTGTTTAGATAATTTGGAAACAAAATCACAGCATTCATTGGATTCTCTGCTCCTTCCCAGATTTGTCTTGGACTTTGGTTGCCCTGTGTCAGATACAGAGGCTCCTTTTGTCTTGTGCCGAGGAGATCCTCGTACCTTCCATCAAGATCAGTTTCCCCTGCGTGTGACAGCTCAACATCATGGCTGCTCCCATCAGTCCCCAGCTGTCCCGTGGTAGACGCCGTCTGATCTGATTGGGCATTGTGATTTTCGAGAGTCACCTCACCTTGCCCAATTTGGTCGTTGCTTTCACGCGCTGCTCCATCACCACCAGGCCTCCTCCTAACTGTAGCAGCCCTTCTTCTCTCCCAAGGTGTCTTAGTTGGTGGTTTTGGGTCAACAAATTCTCTGATTATCTTCGCTCTTGTCCATTCTCCATACTTCGCATCTATTTCTGGTGAAACTTCAAAGTTGCAGGCATTCATACAATGTCCAATTCTTCCACATCTGTAACAAAAGTCCGCAAGTCTTTCATATTGGTACTCCACCCATGTTTCAGAGCCATCGGGCCTTGGTAACCAGAATCCAGCAACGAGTGGTTGATTTGTGTCCACTTCGACTCGCACTCGTAAAAAACCCCTGAGTTTTGCTGGGTTCTCATACTTCATAATAGCCCCAACCTTCTCCCCTAACTTGATCATATTTTCTTCATGGCTCAAGTTCAGCGGAATACCTCGAATCTGAACCCAGTGGGGCACCAGGTCCATGTCCACCTCTTCAATAGCTTTGGCTGGAGGCCACCTCTTGACTGCAAAACAACACTTCATCACCGACCAAGGGCCGTTGTCAAGGATTTTGTTTGCCATTCCTTCGTCTGTCACTGTTATGGCAAATAGATTATCCCTGACCCAGGCAATTTTGGTCTCCCCATAGTTCTTCCATGCAGCTTTTAGGATGTTCTTGATAGCCCCTTTGTTGGGTAGTTTCTGGGCAATCACTGCACCCACCAATTTTGGCCCTTCTTCCAAGTTTGAGATCCCCAAGGATTCCTCCAGGTGTTCAACCAGTTCCTCCGTGGTGGGTCTCTCTCTTTCCGTGTAGTGTGTGTGAGTTTGGTATATTATCGCTCCTCTCAATAGGAAAGGTTCTGGAAAAAAAAAAAAAAAAATAAAAATAGGGTTTTGATGAAACCTTCCTATTGAAATAAAATAATCATACCGCTACTAAATTCAGATTTAGAGTTTAATATTTCATTGAAATCATTTGGACCGCAAATGTTTTACTTTTCTTTTTCTTTTTCCTTAACTACCCTGTCCATGGATTCCTATTAATCACACTTTCTCTAACCTCATTTACCGGTTTTGTGTCCAAGTGATTTTCCATGTTTGCAACTTCTTCTTTTTTTTGCCTTAATTCATTTCGATATTATTATTATTAAATGGAGAAGAACATGAATTGAATGTAGATTTCAATTCGAAGATAAGGGTAACTTGTATGGTAACATATCACCTTCACATTTTGTATTATGATTTATTCACATGGCATACCATATTAAATCCTTGTTGTAAATTTACGTAGCCTTTTTTTTTTCTTCCAGATGATATAGACCCTGATTTCTTGCATATTAATCATTCTTCTTTTTTTGGTTGTTCATTCCTCTGATTGTGTACCTACAAATTATTTGATCATGCGCCTACACATTTACCTGTTATGTTTTATTGATAATAGGTACATTCCATATATAAAAGAGGTACGTTGTTTTTATTGATAATGTCAATTTAGCTATTATCTCTTATTGATAATAATTTATATATTTTGTTTTTGCTCGGGTCTAATCCCTTTGAAACTTCGGCCCGGCCCAAGCTACAAAAATTCGGGATCTAAATAGTACAATAAATAAGATTTTAAGCTTGATTAAGTAACTTGTTGAGTTGGACCCTAGTCATCGGGTCCATCGGGTTTTACTTATAAAAATAGTGCTTTATTTAAAGGTTAATAAGGTGATGGGCTATTTTTTTTTTTTTTTAAAAAGACCCATCAAGTGAAACCTCAAGAATCATTGTGAATCTTCGACCAAAAGAAAAAGAAAAAATTGTGAATCAATCATCCATCAGCAAATAAAGACATTTGACTTTTAGTTCCTTCCTAGAATCCTAGGCAGATATAAACTAGAAGAAACATGCTGAAACCAAAGGATATATATGGTTCAAAACTAAAAAAAATGACAAAAATATTGCTTTTTTCAGGTGTAGTGTAGGCCCTTGATTTTTCAAACCTTGTTGGCTTCTGTCATATAGATATTATCAGGGGCAGACAAACGTTGGGACAAGAGGGGTCTCATGACCCCTTGGAATGCTGAAAATTTGGCTAGGGACTCCATGAACGACCCCTTGGATAGCTGCTGGACAACCCCTTGTATGCACACCAAGTGCTCGACGAAAGTCCCAGCCCATTTGCTTCCTCTGCTGCATAGCGCACGTGTAACAGCGACGATGTGCTTCTTTTTTTTTTTTTTAAATGACCCTTACCAAACGACATCGTTTGGTCCAAGGCTCAGTCAAATTTTTTTTAATTGACCTGGCCTCAAAATGACGTCGTTTTGGGCCATGTTTTAAATATTTTTTTTATAAAAAAAAAAAACATCTGCACTTACCCACCTGACTCAGCACAGCACCTCCAAACCCTTTTCATTCCCAATTTCACATCTCTTCCCACCCTGTCAAACCCTAACCTCCCAAACCCCCCAACCTCCATCACAACTCTTCGCTGGTGGCCCAGTGCCGACCACAACCACCTTGTGCCGCCGTCTGCCGCCCTTTTTTTTCAACTACAAGTAAGCAAAATTTGTGTTAATAAATTTTTAGTGATAATATATATTGTTGATATTGAATTTTTTTTATGTAATGAAATTTATGGATATGATAATGTAGATTGATTGAGTTTATGCTTGATTGATAATGTGGATTGATTGAGCATATTGAATATTGATTGATATTTGATATGATAATTTGGTATATTGAATATTGATTGATATGGGTTTAGGGTATATTGAATATTGATAGTGGGTTATTGACATTTTCATATTCATATGAAAATTTGGAAAAAAAAAATTAATGATTGATTGAATTAATTGATTTGTAGATTTATGGAACGATTCTTTAAAAGAAAATTATCTACGGATAGTCCTTCTCCGTCTAATCCAGGTAGTTCAAATTCAAAACCAATTGAAGTAGATGATATATTGGCTAATCTTCAGGCAGACCCTAGATTAAGAACTCGAATGACGGATTATAGTCCTAATATTCCGGATGAGATCCAACAAGCATATCTACAAAAGGGACCTTGTCAACCTATAAGTTATAAATTCCCATAAACTAATCAATCAGGAATTAATAGGCGCTTCATTGCTCAATGGTTTGATGAGTATGATTAGTTGGAATATAGTATAGCTAAAGATGCTGCGTTTTGTCTTCATTGTTATCTCTTCAAACCTAATTTTGATCAAGTGGGTGGTGATGCATTCACTGGGGTAGGCTTTAATAATTGGAAGAAGGGGAAAGAAAGATTTAACCTTCATGTTGGACTAGTTGGTGTTCACAACCAAGCAGAAAAGTTGCTTATAATTTGATGCATAAACTACACACATTGAAATAATTGTGATCAAGCAAACAAACCAAACTCGCACAGCTTATCGCACTTGCTTGAATGCATCACTCAAGTGCACTAGGTATTTGTTGCGACAAGGTCTTTCTTTTCATGGTCATGATGAAAGTGCCATTTCAAGTAATAAGGGGAATTATTTAGAGCTCTTGCAATTTCTTGCGGATCATGATGAAAAAGTTAAGGCCATTGTGTTGGAAAATGCTCCGAGCAATTGAAAGTTAATAGCTCCTTCAATTCAAAAAGATCTTGTGCCAAAGAAATCATTGATCTTATCTTGAGTGATGTAAAAGATAGATATTTTTCAATAATGGTGGATGAAGCACGTGAAGTTTCAATAAAGGAGCAAATGGCGATGGTGTTGCGTTATGTGAACGACAAAGGACAAATAATTGAAAGGTTTGTAGGGGTTCAACATGTAACCGACACTACTTCAAGTGCACTAAAGGAAGCCATTGTTGAATTCTTTTCTTCCGTGAATTTTAGCTTTTCCAAGCTACGAGGACAATGTTATGATGGAGCTAGTATATTAAATGATCGGTTCAACAAGGTAAGTATTGAGTTACTTACTTGTTTGGCATGCTTGAGTCCGAAAAATAACTTTGTAGCTTTTGACAAACGAAAGCTAGTTCGTCTTGCTCAATTTTATCTTCAAGATTTTTCGGATCGAGACTTATTGATGCTTGAAGATCAACTTCGTGTTTATGTTCATCATATGCGTTCGAGTAGTGATTTTTCTCAATTGGAAGGGATTAGTAGTCTTGCGGAAAAAATGGTGGAGAAAGGAATGCATGAAATATTTCCTTATGTGTATTTGCTTCTTACATTGGCTTTGGTTTTACCGGTTGCAACCACTTCGGTGGAGAGGGCATTTTCCGCTATGAATATTATTAAAAATCCACTTCGCAACAGAATGGGAGATCAATTGTTGAATGATAGCTTGATTGTTTACATTGAGAGAGATGTTTTTGCTTGTAGTGATAACGAAACTATAATGCAACATTTTCAAAATATGAAAACTCGTCGTAGACAATTGTAACTTGTATTATTGGTTTTGTTATGAATTATGAATGGAAGTACTATCTTTCTATCTTTTTAGTATTATTTTGTTTGTAGAAAAATTTCGGAACTTTTACACTGTGACCCATTGGCCATATAATCCTGGATCCACCACTGGATATTATAGATTCGTTACTCTCTTTCTCACATCATCACACAATTGAAAGGTTAGTTGGACACTCCAACTCCAAAAGGAGAAGTGTGAGAGGCATAGAGATGGAGGGATGTTTGCAGAAAAACAGTTGAAAATGACTAGACCAAGGGATGATTCTCATACAATAAGTTTTGGCGAAAATATAGAAGAAAACTTCAATATTGCTCATTGCATCATGTCATCAGCAGCAACCTGATAGAAAATAAGCACATTATGGTTAAAATGTTGAGAAAACAAAACCAAATAGTGAATAAACAAGTTTAGAAAATAAGTTGGATCTAAACCTAAATCAAACAAGTTGATTCATTGTCTTGTAATGTAATCAACACGGAGATGTTTGTCATATTATTTTAATGGACCCAATCAAACTGATCAACATGTGTAGGCCATGGAGGAGCCAGCCAGCCAGCATATGTGATGTGGTTGCAACCTTTTGTATGGTAACTGCAGGCTTTCTTGCAGTTGGAAGTCGTCGGAAAAACGCTGGTTGCAAATAGTTTTTTTCCGACCACTCCGTCGGAAATAATGTATTTCTGATGCCCATGTTTGGTCAATATTGCTTAAATTTCTGTCGGAAATAAATTTTCAAAACGACTATACAAATTCATTTCCAACCATAACTCTAGTCGCAAATATTTATGCAACTATCGAAAATAGTTTTTTATTTATCAAGATCTTTTGTTTTGCCACGATATATTTTCGACCAAAGGCTATTTGTCGAAAATAGTATTTCCGATCATAAATTACTATTTGTGATAAATATAATTTGTTGAAATATTTCCAACATGGAAGTGTGTTGGAAAAAATATTTTTCCGACTACATTTATAGCAATTATCAAGAGTAAAAAGTTATCAGAATGTATGAATATGTTGTAAAAGAAATATTTAAAAAAAATTCCAATGAGAAATTGTTGTCCGAAAAATAATATATATTATAATTAGTAAAATACCAATGTAACAAATTCCAAAAACTCATTACAATCCTAAGATATATCCTATATCAAGAGTCCTCGACGCCCACTTCCAACCGAATAAGGTGTTTGAATGTAGTTTTCAAGTCTTCCTATGACTTGTATGTAAATACGGCTTCCTTGAAATGCAAAACCTTATCTCGTGATTCAAGCACACCTACATACAAATAGTTATGATCATAAATTGAAAACATATAAATATTCTTTTGGATAAAAAAAAAATATTATGAGGAATCAAAAAACATAATACATGCCTTAACTAAAATAAAGACACAAGTGATTGAACTAAATTTTACACATAACAGAAAGTGGCTTCTTATTTCAATGTTATTTCAAATGCAAACTCAAGATTTTAATCATGATAATCACAAATTGATCTTTATGAGGTAAAAAAAAAAACGATGAAGAGTCTAATAACATACCTGAAACATTTCAAAGTGACAACAAAAACTTAAATTAGTTTGTAAACACACCAAACACTAGTTAATGTTTGATAAGCTAACACTTTTGCTTCTTTGATCCCTCAATTATGTAGAATCATGATTTTAGACCTTTAAAATCGACCGATTTGTTGTAAGGAATGCATAGCCTTTTTCGGTGTATTTTTCTTTTTTATTTATTTCATTTGTTATAAATTTTTTAAGATAATCACTTCCAACAACCGCTAATTCCCCTCGTAAATAGAAAAATTATTACCGACAACCGTATGTTTCCCTCGAACTAGGTTGTGATATCTGACAAAAGTGAATATTCCCTCATATAAAAGCACAACTATTACCGACCAAGATGTGTTTGGTCGTAAATATAACAGAATTACTGAGGGGACATACTTCTTTTCGGAAATAGTCAAACAATTACGACAGCATGAGAAGCCCCTCAGAAATAATCATTTTATTTCCGACAAACAGATTTTTTGTCGTTAATAAAGTTGGTGCCAAGTTTTCCCACCAAATAAATTACATTTCCGATGACCATAGAGACTTTTTTCGAGGGCCGTCCTTTGTCGGAAATAAATTCCAGCCTCGTGATATATTTCCTACGGACAACATTTTTTCATTGGAAAAAACACTTATACCGAAGGAATTTGGGGGCTCTCGGAAAAATTTGGTCGGTAATGAACCATTTTTTTGTAGTGCAAATAGAAACCTTCGGAGTTGTTACGTTCCTTGGTAGAATGCTTTTGACAAACATATGAGCCTCAAAGCCTCTGCCCCATTTAGATATAAAAGGGATGTAGCCATCCGAGCCCCACGGGACAGCGCCCTTGAAGTATTTGAGGCCTCATTGGAGCCTATTAAAACGAAGGTAGATTTGTTTCTCCCGGAGTCCAATGTGGTGATGCTCGAGCTAGAGGACGCAACTAATCTCAGGCGTCTCTTCGAGATGCATCGTGGCCATCATATGGCAACATTGCTCGGTCTGTCCAAGGAGGAAGAGTGGAATGTGTTTCAAGCCACGGTTTTTCAAGGAGGCACTTTCAAGACTGAAGTGAAGAATATCCTCCACCACCACACTGACATCAGAGTGAAAGAGTACAAGGGCGATGGCGAATTAACACCCTGAAAGACAAGTAAACGTAAGAAACTCTTTTTGCTTGAAATGGCGCGCTTTTAAGGATGATGGATTGGCCTAATGATAAATTTGATGCAGGTTGATGGATTATGTTGCTGTGGGTGGTTGCTGCTTCGCTTTATATAAATTTTTGATGCTTTCGGTTGTAATTATAAGCACATGACAATTTAATTAGTGCTTTATGTTTATTTCATATTATGAGTTTGTAATAACTATTATGATTTCATTTTCTATTTACTTGGAAACTTATATGTTCAGATGATGATTGTTATTGGTTTCGTTTAGAAACTTGGAATCTTGATTTAGTTTTAAAATATGTTTTTGCAAAAAATTACTGATGAGGTTAATGGATGATGTAAATACTTGCGCAGACACGACTTGCATGGAATGGGTAATTTCAACTCTCTAATGATTTCATGTTACTTCATTATTTGTACAATATAATATTCTGGTTAATATAATATTCTTATGCATCTGTTTTGGTTGATTTTTCGCAAGGACAATGCAAGGAATCAAGGAGAGAAGTTGTTCTTACAATTGAAAATGCACAATATATCTTAGCTTGGTGTAACTAATTATCCTTCTTGTATTACTTTCCAATTTACTTAAATGTAAATTTTGAGTGAATAGTTTTCCACATTTAAAGACTTGCTAGCTTCGTTTATGTATTTTGAAGCAGATAATTTCAAAACATAAGTTTGAGGTATATATTTGTCATGACCCGATTCAAAAATAAGGAATATTCCCGAATCAGGGTGTGAGTCATACCATAGTCATAAGAATAAAATCCTACAACCATGATATGATGAGAAAAAGAGCCACAAATAAATACAAATTTACTTAACAACACAGAATTAGAGTCGCAGTAGCTCGTAGTTAAATACACACTAAGATCTTTATCAAACGGTTGACTACTTACAAATATTAATTACACAAATCAACAACAAAAGCCTAGTAGCTTGGTTGAAACCTGCTTCCTCAAACTTCGCCTTGAATCTTGCACAATCTATTAGGGTTTGAGCATTCTAATGCCCAATAGAGTACCATCAAACCCCTCAAGTTCAGCTATCACAGTTAGTCAAAGTGTCATGCATCAAACAACACAGATAAAAATTATTGAAATAAATTTGCATATGCAATGATGCCATGAATTATACAATCAAACCAGACAAATAAATTTGCATATGCAATGATGCCATGAACTCACTCCATTATAATCCCACTAATTCATACTTTAGGGCAACAAGCCTGCATGTCTCATACCATGCGTTTTACCACTGTGGCTCCGAATACCCTAAAATAAGAACTAGTGCCCGTCCGTCCCTTAACCCATTTTTCTTTTGTTTACGAATTTCTCAACTTTCACTTTTCATTAGAGGCCCTGCTCCTACCACCTCAATATATTCAAGCCCTGCTCTCGTCACCTAAATATATTCCACATTTTTTTTACTCAGATATATCTAAGGCCTTGTCACACCCCTTAGATATACCTCAAACGACACACACATCCCAAACACCATTGTATTTATGATGCATATGTAATGCCGTGCAAACCTCATTTATCTCTACAGAATAATAATACAAATAATAACAATAATATATATCAAGCTTAATCACATGAATAATAATATTCACCCAACATCAATTAATATCCATGGAGAAAGATCAATAGTAATATTCACATAACATCAAATAATATTCACCGAGCAAAGCAACAATGATATTCATATTTATAGTACTATGTATAAGCACCAATCATTGGGAAATCAGGAAACCCTACCTCATGTCCAGCTAGCTTAACCTTGTGCGGGTTCATCCTTGAAAGTACGCAGAATAAAACACCTAGTTAAGATAATTTACTGATTAAAATTCACTGGAAATAAGGAAACACATTTGAGTGTCCTACTGGCGCACGTAGACCTAAAGCCTCATACACTACAGAACAGAATCCCTTTTGCGAGGGCATTTTGTCATTGCAAAAAACCTTTTCCTGTCGAAAATACCCCTTTTCAACGACAAACGTCCGTCGGAAGTCGTCGCTAAAAGGCTAGTTGCAAATACTTCATTTCTGACCATTCCGTCGTAGCTATTGCTTAAATTTCTATCGGAAATGGATTTTTAAAACGACCCTACATATTTATTTCCTACCGTACATGTGGTCGTAATTACTTATATGATTGTCAGAAATAGTTCTTTTATCAAGATTTCTTGTTTTTGCGAATTCATATTTTCGACCAATGAGTGTTGTTAGAAATACTTTTTCCGACAATGATATATTATTTGTGAGGGCTAGATTTCGTCGCAATTATCATTACCGACCAAAAGAGTTTGTGGAAAATATATAATATCTCATCGGAAAAGAGTATAACAAAATATTTCCGATGGGCAAGTTACGTCAGAAATATATATTTTCAACCACATTTATTCGTCGCAAAGTTTGTCGCAAATAGATTAATCATGTTGGAAAATATTTTCGACGAACAAGTGGTCGGAAATATAATTGTTTCGACCCGATTATGTCGTGGGGAATGTTGTCGGAAATAGGCAATTATTGTCGAAAAGTATTTCCAATGATGAAGTGTTTGTTGGAAATATGCATTACCGAGAGGGAAATGCGGTCGAAAAATGTAATTATTTTATAAAAACAATTAATAAAAAGAAGTTTGAATTATAATATTTGCTAGAAATAGTTTTCTAATCATATGTATTTAATTGGTAATATAAAAAAATCATACGACACCATACTGTACTAAAATTTTACGCGTTCAATTAAAATTATTCTAAATAGTTAAAACATAAACAATCTCCATCATCCTTAAAACATATGAGCAATCCGCAAATATATCAAAACCTTGAAATTCAAAATACATATTGTAGCAAAATAAAATTGATGTTGCACTACTCGTCTTCGAGGTGAGCATTTGAACAACTTTCTACATTGTCCTGTCGAATAAAAGATAATAATTAATAAGACATAAATCGTTTGAGAATAAAAATAACAAATACAATATTTAACAGTGAGCAAAATATTGAAATGAGAAGAAAAGAGTTCACCATTGAAGCAGATTGTCTTGAGCGTGCATAAGTATTTGAGTTGTTTTCCCTCATACTTTGAACCAGATCTTTAAATTCATACAGCACACTTTTCAAGTCCTTCACTTCCTCCTTTAATTTCTCATGCTCTTCTTCACGTTCTAAGCATGTACGTTTATTATTACAACCTTGGTCATATGAGGGATACACATCTTTTGTATTATAGCCACCACCTAAGCCAAGGATACGACCGTAACTTGGCCTACCAATAACCTCCTTGTATATATCCCAATCATCTACTTCATTCTCTTCTTCCGTTGCAGCAACCTTTTTATTCTCTATTTTTCCTTCAATGAAATAGTAGAAATATAAACATGGATATAAAAGTTAAGACTTGATGGTTTAGTGACTGATTTTTTTAGTATGGAATATTATTTCTTCCAATCTAATCCATGTAAAAAGCTTGCACACTAGCTGTTTGATAAAATGACTCTGTTACTATGACCCTTGAAAAATTGTTAAGCATGCTCTTCAAATGATCCTTTGAAAATCCCTTACACGGCTCTAGCTTTTGATCTCTGGCCTGGTGTTGTCGCCGGTGGGGAGGAACACCCCCAAAAATTACCCATATTAGTTTTAGCTTACATTAACAGTTTACATTGGTATTCAATTGATTGGTTTCTAGGCTTTGGTGATAATTGGGTTTAGGCTTATTTTCTTCTTCCTTTTTGACTTGTAGGGCAGAGCATTCATGTGGCTTCTTCTTCAATTTACAGCAAAACTATTCTATTTTGGCACTTCTGTGACTAAGTAAGAATTTGGTATAGGGTATATGCATATAGCCTGCCTATATGGGCCAAGTGCTTTGACAATTTCTAATACTTTGGCAATATGGTATATGCATATCTGTTCTTGTAGTACACTATAATATATCTTATACATGTAATTGTTAGAGAAAAAAGTTAAGACTTGTGGGCACAGAAAGGCCTTTATGCTCCCTCTGCTGTTGCTGAGACTTTTGGGTGATGTTTTAGAGAATTACATGCCTCCGTGCTTTTTTACATGCTAGTTCCCTAGTACAGTGATACAATAATAAATGTGGCTTTCATTTTGATGTCTTTGATATAGTTTTAATATCTGAATTTTTGGTAATTTGTTCTATTAATATTAATTGAAACTTATTTATGTAGAGAAATGCCTGTTGATAAATCTTGGATGCAATCTGGGAGGTCGTCAGAAGATTATTTTGCACGAGTTGAAAGTTTTCTTAATTATGCATACAACCGTCTTAAGCCGGATGATTCTAAGATCTTTTGTCCTTGCTCTAAATGCAGTAATAGATATAGACATATGAGGTATGAGGTACACAAGCATCTTCTTTATAACGGAATTAAACTGACTTATACTACATGGTATTTGCACGGTGAGGACGAGGATGAGGATAGTGATGAAAGTGATGAAAGTAATGAAAGTGATAGTGACAATGATGGACATGATGTGGCCAGTATGAAGCAAGACGATAATATGCATGGTTTAATAGAAGAAGGTTGTCCACAAGATCCAAATGGAGATGCACTCAAGTTTTACAAATTGTTAGAAGAGGCAGAACAACCATTGTATTGTGAGTCGTATTCTAATTTGTCTTTTTGTTGTGAACCTGATGCATATCAAGGGTATCGGTACTATGAGCAATATACCAAATGCTTTATTGTTCAATATACCCTAAACCCTAAACCCTAAACCCTAAATCATTTATTATAAGGAGCATGCAAATGCAACGCAATGTCCTACATGTAAGCTTTCGAGATGGAAGAGACAAGGAAAAGGTAACAAAAAGAAAGATAAAAGGGTTCCATGGAAGGTGCTTAGATATTTTCCACTCACACCAAGACTTCAAAGGTTATTCATGTCATCCAAGACAGCTGTAGATATGAGGTGGCATTTTAAGGATCGTGTAAAAGATGGAGTGTTGAGGCATCCGGCAGATTCTGAGGCTTGGAAATCGTTTAATCAAATTTATGAGTCATTTGGTATGGAACCTCGAAATGTAAGACTTGGTTTGGCAACAGATGGATTTAACCCTTTTGGGAATATGAATTTGCACTATAGTATTTGACAAGTTCTCATATACCACATAATCTTCCTCCATGGATGTGCATGAAGGAGCCTTATGTTTTCATGACTTTACTTATTCCTGGACCCAAGGGTCCATGCCATGACATTGATGTATACATGAGGCCGTTGATAGAGGTGTTGCGAACATTGTGAGAAATTGGTGTTGAAACGTATGATATATATGCAAAGCAGAATTTTCAGATGAGAGCTGCACTTCTTTGGACTATCAATGATTATCCAGTATATGCATACATGTCAGGTTGGAGTACGTCTGGCAAATTGGCATGCCCATATTGTGCATTTGATACTTTGCATCGTCGGTTATCTCATGGGTCTAAAACATGTTATTTGGGTCATAGACGATTTTTACCGTCTGACCACGTACGGCATAATCAATGAAGCCAATTTGATAATACAAGTGAAAGAAGACTTGCACCCAAGAGACCATCTGGTGATGATGTGATAAATGAACTTAGTGAATTAAGAGAAATAACACATGGCAAGGATGGGAAAAAGCATACAATACTTGGGTTTGGAAAAGATCATAATTGGAAAAAACATTCGATATTTTTCCAATTGCCTTACTGGAAAACACTTTTGGTGCGTCACATTTTAGATGTCATGCACGTTGAGAAAAATGTATTTGAGAATGTGATTGGCACAATGATGAGCATTGATGGTAAAACAAAATATTCTTTAAATGCTCGTCTTGATCTTCAAGAAATGGGTATAAGACAGAGGTATCATCCAGAAGAGGAGATAATGGTAAGCTCTATTTTATCCCAGGTGATTATACATTGTCAAATGATGATAACAAAGCTTTATGTCAATGGTTAATGGAGTCGAAAGTTCCAGATGGGTACTCTGGAAATTTATCTCAATGTGTGAATGCTTCAGAACGTAATATTTCTTGTATGAAAACTCATGATTGTCATGTGTTCTTAGAGAGATTACTTCCATTTGTGGTGCAAGATTTATTGCCCAAAGATGTAAGTGAGCCTTTAATTGAATTATCGTACTTTTTCAAGGAATTGTGTGCTAAAGTTTTTAAGAGAAGATGACTTGAATATTCTTGATAATCAAATTTTCATAACTCTATGCAAGTTAGAAAAAATATTCCCTCCTGCCTTTTTTGACATCATGTTTCACCTAACTTGCCACTTGGCATGGGAGGCAAAGGTGGCCGGTCCAGTACAATTCAGGTGGATGTATCCTACGGAAAGGTAATCTCAAAGTTTAGATATTGATTTTATTCACAGTTTGTTTAATTGCTGATGTATGATTCTCTAATTTCAGTATTTATGACATAATTAGGTACTTGCATAAGCTAAAGACTTATGTTCGTAATAAGGCTCATCCAGAAGGGTCTATTGCCGAAGGTGTCTTGGGAGATGAGTGTTTAATATTTTGCTCTCGCTATTTGCATCTAGTTGAAACTAAGTTTAATAAAAGAGATAGAAACAACGATGGAGGTCAACCGTCATATGATACATCTCCGTTATCTATTTTCTCAACACCTAGTCGAGCTTTTGGGAAAGGTGTACTTAGAGAGATGAGCATCGAACTTCATAAGACTGCCACTCGTTATGTCCTATAAAATTGTGATGAAGCTTTGCCATTTGTCCGGTAAGAAATCTTCAACACTATAAATTCTTTGTGTATTTAATATGTTACTATTTATTTAGATATAATATGTCACTGTATTAATTTGAATATAATTATTTGTTATGTATGCAGAGAACATAAGAACATTCTAATCCAGTCTAGTGTTGATAATGTGGAGGAGTCACATAGGCTTCAATTTTCAAACTGGATTTCTAAAAAGGTATGGATAATATTATATTGGAAAAACTATTGACTGTCATAGATGCTTATTTAAAAATATTTTTTCTTTTCTATGCAAGTCACAGAACTATACAACAATGATAAAGTTAGTAAGCAAAAGCTTTCTTTGGCTTGAGGTTCTGAAAGGCGAGTAACTTATTATCCTGGTTATTATATTAGTGGTTTTAGATTTCATACATTGCAGCGTGATGAGAATAAAAAAACACAAAATAGTGGAGTTATGGTTAATGGGGAGAATCAGATTGAAGATGTGCCTTGGTATGGAACCTTAGTAGATATTGTTGAGCTCCGTTACATAGAAGGAAATAGAGTTGTATTGTTCAATTGTGATTGGTATGACACAGCAAGAAAAGGAACATGTTATAAGATAGATCGTTATGGAATAATCACTATTAATACAACATGCAAGCTAAATACTCAAGAGCCATTCGTACTAGCAAACCAAGCAACCCAAGTTTTTTTATGTCAAGGGAGTTAAAAATAAAATTTGGAGTTTTGTAGTGGAAACAAATTCAAGAAACGCTTATGAGATTACTAATGATGAGAGTGAGCCATACCAAGAAGCAGATACTCAAAGTCAAAGCATGCATGCCATCCAAAATGATGTTGAAAACAATGAAATTGATTGAAGAATGGATGAGAGAGGTTTGCTCTGGTGTTTGTGAAGGAAGAGGAAGGAAAAGAAGAAAGAAATAAATGAAAAGGAGGAAGGAGGAAGTTGGTATCTGGGAAGTCGCAAATAACTGCTGGAGCTTATCATGACACGCCGCTTTTGTGCACGTGGGAAGAGAAGGGGTCTCTTGTGATTAGAAATTTGATTTTTGGGACGAGTTTAATTGTTTGGCCATTCCAGCACCTGTTTATGGCCCAATAATTAAGGGGGCTAATGTTGAGGCCCAAAAAATCCAAGGTTGGGCCCAAATAAATTCCCGGCCCAATGCGATATCTTATTGAGAAGAGACCCAATTTGGACACGGGGAAAAAAAAACCGTCATACACGCTTGCACGAGTCACGATTCACGTGCCACGCCAAACAAATATGTAATCCGTCAAGCTAAGAGTTGAAACAAGCCTATAAAATGCACTGGCTCTATGAACCCATGCTAATTATCACGTCAAGCATCATAGCCCTTTTCCAAAAAGATGAAATTCGAGCACGCCAATCGACATGCAATGCCAAGCAGAAAAACCCTTATTTTGCACCCATCCACACTATAAGCTTAAGTGAGCCCAATCCACGCAAATGCCTAGGGCTTGCTGAGTGGGTTGTGGTATGGATGGTTACGAGCATTCACGAGGCCCATTGATGAGCCAAGAAGTGGAAGTTTTGGGGTGCTTGGGAGTCCCAAAACTCAAGCCCATTTTTTGAGCCCAATTATGTGAGTAAGCACGAGAAGAGAGAAAAATGAGGTAGCCCATTACCTTAAAAAGTTGGCCCATCACCTTAGTTAAAAATAGCCCATCACTCTAGAAGGTTGGCCCATCCCCTTATTAAACTAGCCCATTACCTTAGGGAATGACCCAAGTGACTTATTGTATGAGAATCCTCCCTTGGTCTAGTTGTTTTCAACTGTATTTCTGCAGACGTCCCTCCATCTCTATGCCTCTCACACTTCTCCATTTGGAGTTGGAGTGTCCAACTAACCTTTCAATTGTGTGATGATGTGAGAAAGAGAGTAACGAATCTATAATATCTATATGACAAAAGCCAACAAGGTTTGAAAAATCAAGGGCCTACACTACACCTGAAAAAAGCAATATTTTTGTAATTTTTTTTAGTTTTGAACCATGTATATAATATATCCTTTGGTTTCAGCATGTTTCTTCTGGTTTATATCTGCCTAGGATTCTAGCATGATTAAAAGTCAAATGTCTTTATTTGCTAATGGATAATTGATTCACAATTTTTTCTTTCTCTTTTGGTCGAAGTTTCACAATGATTCTTGAGGTTTAACTTGATGGGTCTTTTTTAAAAAAAAATAAAAGAATAAAAAAATAGCCCATCACCTTATTAATGTATAAATAAAACCCTATTTTTATAAGTAAAACCCGATGACTAAGGTCCAACTCAACAAGTTACTTAATCAAGCTTAAAATCTTATTTATTGTACTATTTAGATCCCGAATTTTTTTAGCTCGGGCCAGGCCGAAGTTTCAAAGGGATCAAACCCGAGCAAAAACAAAATATATAAATTATTATCAATAAGAGATGATAGCTAAATTGGCATTATCAATAAAAACAACGTACCTCTTATATATATATAATGTACCTCTTTTATGGGGGCTTCTCCAATGCGAACTCTAAGATGCGAACTCGTTGCGAACTTTTGTTTTTAACCGTTGGAAGAAGAGCGAAAAGAAAGAAAATAAAGCCACACAAGCCATCCAACGGTTAAAAACAAAAGTTCGCAACGAGTTCGCATCTTAGAGTTCGCATTGGAGAAGGCCCCCCTCTTTTATATAGCTAAATTGACAATATCAATAGGTAAATGTGTAGGTGCATGATCAAATAATTTGTAGGTACACAATCAGAGGAATGAACAACCAAAAAAAGAGGAATGATTAATATGCAATAAATCAGGGTCTATATCATCTGCAAGAAGAAAAAAAAAAGGCTACGTACATTTACAAAAAGGAGTTAATATGGTATGCCATGTGAATAAATCATAATACAAAATGTGAAGGTGATATGTTACCATACAAGTTACCCTTATCGTCGAATTGAAATCGACATTCACCAACAGGAGTTGGTCCAAGTGGAAGGGGCTTGGATCCTTTAAACAAGAGGTCTTGGGTTCGATCCCAGGCGCTTGCGAATAGAGCAGACTTTGTTGGGAGAGGTCCCCGCTTTGCGCCCGACAGTACCTCGAGGGTTAGTCCCCACAATCGCGCGGGGGATACCTTGGTTTTCACCAAAAATCGACATTCAATTCATGTTCTTCTCCGTTTAATAATAATAATAATAATAATAATAATATTGGAATGAATTAAGGGAAAAAAATAGAAGTTGCAAACATGGAAAATCACTTGGACACAAAACCGGATTCTCTAAATGAGGTTAGAGAAAGTGTGATTAATAGGAATCCATGGACAGGGTAGGAAAGGAAAAAGAAAAAAAAAAGTGAACATTTGCAGGCCAAATGATTTCACTGAAATATTAAACTCTAAATCTGAATTTAGTAGTGGTCTGATTATTTTATTTCAATAGGAAGGTTTCATCAAAACCCTATTTTTTTTTTTTTTGTTTTCTTTTTGTTTTTTTGTTTTCTTTTTGAGAACCTTTCCTATTGAGAGGAGCAATAATATACCAAACTTACACATACTACACGGATGCTAAGACTCGAACCCAAAACTTTGCCTAAGAGAGCAATTACTCCAAACCACTACACTAATGAGTCTTTTGCAAAATCCTAATCAAAGATGCATGCATGATTACAAATTTCAATGTTCAATTTTTGTCGTGTTTTCCTATATGGTGTTCTAATGGCCATTTTTTGTTAATGTTATTTTAATTTTGTTTTTTTTTTATATAAACATTTCAACCCAAAAAATCCAAATTGCCAAAAAAAAAAAAAAAAAAAAAGTTGTTGTCGATATATGTCGCCAAATAAGGCATTTTGGGATCGAGGAAGGCAATAAAGCATTTTATATGAACATTTTTGAAGAATTTGGAGTGGAGGAAGGCTGGGCCGTGGGATTCAAAGGAAATTTGAATCATTGCCTACAGATTTTGTATTTAAAAAATTGTCCCAAGAATATCTCGTCCCATTTCATTTGGAGGGTCAGATTTGTTGTTTGAAAAAACCTGGGTCATCCATTTCAACTATAATAAAATAAAAAAATAAAAAAAGGTTGGGCTTGGTGGAGCACAGGGGTGGGTGTCTTGAGAAAATTCCGGCGACAGGAAAATTCTCGTAACACCCTACAATACATATACCAACACGTTTAGACTAATAATGGGAGCATTTTTGGTTCTTGGACCACGACCAAAAAGTGGCCGGAGCTAGCGGAATCAAAGCCGAAACTGGCTACGTTACATTGGTTTTTGACTAGAGAAATTGGGTGGGTTAGGTAGAGGAGGAGGAGAGGAAGATTTTGCAATTGTTTCATCGAAAATGATGGCCGGACGACGCCGGAATCGACGCTGGAAAATCCGCCTAGTGCGACGAAGAGAGAGAGGGTCAAGGGAGGAGAGAGACGTCAGAGAGAGAAGGCTGACCTGGTTTTTAAATAATCCGACTTTGAAAAAATTGCGGTTGTGCCACTGCACTTCTGTTGACTGTAACTTATTCGGTAAAACTCCGATTTGGGCCCACTACATGTCTACGAACTCGTATTGATGAGCTCTATGCGACGGTGGCACTCAAATCCCAAAAATCCTTATGGATCGAAAAGTGCCTAATGTGACCCTACTCCAAGGGAAAAATTGTAATTTCATTATTTAAGTAAATTGAATAAAATTGAATAAAATGATTAAATTGGGACGGGGGCGTTACATCCTAGGAATGTTTTAATGAAGCTACTGTATTCATGCCAATATTTGTATGCTGAGCTCACTGTTTTGTTGGAGACCATCAAGTAAACAAATAGGTCTCTCCGTCTTACGGCTTGGACATTAGAGGTGGGGTTGATAAGTAGATCTTCAGGCTTACATATACAGAGAGCTTTCATTGAGGGATCCCTCAAATTAGTTTCTTTGAGGGACACCTTTGTAGGGCCCACTCCATATTGTATTTCACTAATCCAAACCGTTTATGTTTTAGATAATCATTCAAAGATCATCTCTACAAAAAATCACTTGAATCCGATATCATTTGACCACTTAATTGTGTTATTGAAATTTTAGTACTTTCTTGAGGTACTGTGTTCATTGATTTTGTAGGATACAATTGGATGTCGAAACAGTTTTTGATTTGTCTAATTTTTTGCAAGGACGATCTATGAATGTAGACTTAAAAAATAGATTGTTTGGATCGTTGGAAAAAAAATCGTAGGGTACCCTAAAGGGTGTCCCTTAAATAAAATTATTTGAGGGTTCCCTCAATAAAAGGGGACTATATATATATTAATTATATGCATATATATTATACTGATGCCCCACATTTAGAGACTTTTGACATCATCATATTGCTTAATTAGTTGAACCATGGCTTGTATTATTATATTGTTTTTGGAAAACTTCAACACTATATTATTTTTGGAAAACTTCAACAGTACAATAATGAAAGACATTAACAAGACATCTAAAGTACCAATTTCAAGAGGGCAACAAACTAACATGCTAACAACAAAACTAAAGCGAACAAAAGCTGTACACCACAACCATAAACCCAAACAAAGCCACAAACCCAACATAATTGAACCATGAGCCTAAACGAACCCTACCAGCACCACCTAAAGAAGCTCCGTTTTCAGCTACAAGCTGCCATTCCCTTTCAACTTTCCCAAATTTTTAAAACCCAGAATCAAATTAGCCAAATTACATCAATGGGCCGGGCCTCAGGTGGTGCAATTGGCACTACTTCTCATGTGGGCTCCTAGTTGTGTTGTGTTTTAGAATTTTTCTTTGTAATAATTTAATCATGTCACCTACTGGGAAATGACTAAAAAATAGAAAAATTGAGTATTAACTGAATCTGAAAGAGGAGCTCTTGATAGATTTTTTAACAATCACAGGTTGTTAATAGGAATTTTATAGTATTTTCGTGTTAAATTTTGTGAATGTCGGCCCTCATCGTCAGCAATAACATGACCCAGAAGAATCAAATTTACTATTAAATAAAAATGGAAGACTTTAACTTGGGATATTGCTCTGTTCCAATATGGACCATATTAAGAGAAAGATCAAAGAAATTACCTCAATTATTTGAGGCAGATATTCTTCCAACCAAAATATCAAATCACATTTCAACATTGCCCACAAAAAATAAGGCTAAATGTTTTTGAAAATTTTTGGAAAACTTTTTGATATTCTGCCAAAGTTGGGGGGAGACAAAAGATGATAATAATAATAGTGACACAGTGTGTTCAATTTCTGGATCACAATTCTCTAGCCATCTGATATATATTTGAATGTCAATTAAATCTTGAACACAACCTTACATGTCTAGCTTTTTTGAGATTACAACAACCTAATGGCTAATGTGGTAATATTGCTAAATGGTATGTTTGCATACGTAGGCTCCCCAAGTCCCTGTTATGTCGCCTGCCCTATAAGGAATTTGATCTAATTTTGAGACAAACGAAGAACTAATTTTAGACCCAAAAAAGAGAACTAATAAGTAGGTGAAAATAGCAACACTTAACGTAAAGCCAAGGGAATGTCCTCCCAAACTTCTCATATATTCAGAGGTATTCGACCAAAAAAATATTCAGCGGTAAGGGATGACAGTTTGTCAGCTTGATACAAATATTTCACATCCAATGAGTGCGAAACTCCAACCGGGCAGACATGTAGCAATGCTAATCTTCCACTCTATGTTAGAATACATTATAGAGCAAGTTACAGAAGAACAAATTGTTACTAGATTCTACATCATCCAGAATCTTGTGTGCAACGAACATTGCCATAAGCTGACAGTTCAATAAGATCCATGTCACGACCTGCATTTCAAAGCAATATGCCGTTACTTGCTACTAAATTAGTTGAATTCATCCCTGCAAGGATTTCCACAGGTATTGGGGTTTCTTAGGATTACCTGTAACCCGACAGTAGGAACTTTTCTGAATGAGCTCAGCTCTAGAAAACTCAGTCCGGTTTCCTTTTGATCGATCGACTGTTGCCTACAGTATGTCAGAGAAAAATATGCCTTTATGAAAAAGTAAGATGTATCTTCTATGATTATGAGTAAAACAGCGTGACTGTTCTTTAAGTCAGAATAAAGAAACTACCAAGGAACGTGAACTTCAGTTTCAGTAATGATTTGGATGCGAATGAAGAGTACGTGCTTTATCAAAAGGAAAGGACACAAACATGTGCGGCCTTAGCTGAGAATTTATTGGAGATGAATTTAAACTTGATTTTAATTGCTTGCTACAAGAGGGTCACCCATCAGGAGGCTTATCAAAAAGTAGGGAAGGAGAGGAGAGACAAATGGTTAGGATTATCTGAATGGGTTGATCTACAGAATAAGTATAGCAATCACTTTCAGAAAATTTTGAATCAACTATACACTCCAAACTAGGATTCCATAAACAAATATGACTCTGCACTGCACCCCTAGTCTTCCTGAGGCTGCTGGCCTAATTAAGAGATCAGTTTACTGATTGGTTAAGATAGCTCTAGTACTGCAGGTAATTTGGAAGCCTTTAAAGCGACATAGCATATGAAGACACTGCATGCTTACATATACTGGTGACATTCAAAGGTAAAGGGTTTCTCTGGACTGGAGATAATAACCAAAAATAAGATACACATTCATGTAATAATCCAAGGTTCTGAAGAGGAATGAAGTCTGTACCTGTAAAACCGGACAATTATCAAGCGAACTTTGTCCTCCCTGAAATGTGAAAGATAAAACAATCAAGCCTCCAAAAGCAATTCGGGGGACGGGCCTGGGGGAAACAAATAAATGTTCAGCAGTCAAGATCGTTATATTAGATTGGAATGACACAAGAGCCCACTTCCTGAACTATTTTTTTGGTCTACTATTCCTCTCCAAGCACAAGCAGCACAAAAGGCATAACAAAACACGTTCAAGCTTGTTATTGAACTTTGTCACAAATCTTTCACACCAAGCCTAGTAGAATCATGAGTGCCCTATCAATCCAGTCATTTGGATCTTGTTCGCACCACTTTGCAAAACCCAAGGGAGGTGTCGTATAGCAGTGTAGCTCGGAAGTCCGAGTGTCGTATCCACAGAGAGCAGTGTAAAGAAAATAACAGAGATGAAAAAGAACAAGTGTGATTGAGAGGTTGATTTATGCAAGATTTGATTTAGAGAAAATTTAATTGATTAAAACACTAAGGCATTGGGGTTCCACTTTTAACATAAGCATGCAACTCTTAATAATTTGATCCACAAAATATTTTCCATTGTAGTTGTTCAAAATAATTAAAGCTCTTTTTAATTTCCTTTAGAAGTATTCTAAGCATAACTTGTACCATTGGCAACAAACTATCAAAAAATAAACTTCATCGAAATTCTATTAATCTTTAGTAATTCTCTTCTCTTTTAAAAGCATGAAAGTTTTTACTACACAATGGGAAAAACATGATTGAACCCATGAAATAGATTATCAAACATTCATCAATTAATTAAAAAGAAAACTACAAATTCCATTTGAACAAAAACTACAAATTCACATTAAAGCTTAAGTTTGGATCAAACTAATAACAATTACACACTCATATTAAAAGCTTTCCCCCTAGCCTTAGCTAGGGAGTTAGTTCCCCATAAAATAA
This sequence comes from Prunus avium, assembly GCF_965620075.1. Taxonomy (NCBI): domain Eukaryota; kingdom Viridiplantae; phylum Streptophyta; class Magnoliopsida; order Rosales; family Rosaceae; genus Prunus; species Prunus avium. The sequence continues at coordinate 23,110,685 of NC_142290.1, read as the reverse complement.
AACTAAAACAGAAATTTAGAACTAGAAGAATTGGAGGAAGGAGAGAGAGCTCAAGAGAAGATTGTGAGCTTGGTGTGGTTTGAAGGCTTGTAGAGCTTCGTATTTATAGCCTTAAATCTCAACAACTAGGGAAATATTAAAATCTAAAATTCTCATCTCATTCAATGCACAACCGTAACCCTCATCTTAATATTTCTTCTTTTCTTCAATTGTTGCTCCACTTCTACTTGCTTTTGTTATTCAATCCTTTTTTTTGGTTAAGTGTTGCACCTCTTATCATCATCCTTCATTTCATTTGCTTAACTCACAATTTTAATAGTTCATGATTCCACATCTTCAAGCCACCATCTTGTTTGTTGCTTCATCCACTCCATGCATGAATTGAATATGTCTTCCACTTGCCATCAAACCAATTGCCAATTTGCTTCCTTTATTTATTTCATAGTGTTGATGACTCCATTCTCCAAGTTCTTCATCTTTTTGTTTCATTGGTTGTTGCATCCATTTGCCTACTAGCATCCAATGATCTTCTTCAACCTTAAGATGAAATCATCATCAATTATGTAATGGGTATGTAAGCAAGTGCAAAAGTGAAAAACAAACCTAATTAACTAAAATTGTAAGAAAATCAATTACTAACAAATATATTTAGGGATAATAAATGTGATAGTTTATGTGCTCATCAGATCTACCTGGACCTCTCATTAGCCAAATTGGTATATACAATTCACAGGCTCATCAAGCCTGTATTTCAGTCAA